>NC_069503.1:775558038-775858038 GCF_027579735.1 Bombina bombina
CATAGTTATATACACGCAATAATAAAATGTTCTTACATCAGAAAAAAAATGGTTTTGTAAGGTGTGTATGTGTGTTTTGGGGTGTCGTTAGAAAATTAATTCTAAAATTTTTTTTTTTTTTGATTAGTGATGCCTTGATAAAAGTATAGTATAATAATCTTGCTGGCCAAATAAATCTTGCAGGTATTAACCATTTTATCAAATGACCATGACATGAGTTCATGATCTGTAGTAAAGTTTAATATTGTGCAAACGGAGCACTCTGTGCAAAGGTGAGTCACACACACCCATCATGTGTTATTGGCATGGTGTGTTGGGCTAGCTCCCAGTAATGCTTTGCTTCTCTGCAGCTGTTTTTAACAGTGTGTTTAATCCCTTTGCTGGGACTAAAAACATACAGTTCTATACAAGCAATAGGGAAATAATAAAATGCTCTAACTGAATTTCTTTTTACCCTTTATGTCCATTTAATACCAGTCACTGTAGTTTTAGTTTCTTCAATCAAGACGTTTTTTATTTTAAATGGTACCGGTGCGTACTATTTTCCTCGGGGGATATGGAAGAAGCCCTGAGGTTTGATGATCTTAGAATTTGTAACTAAGATCCACGCTGGTTTCCACAAGACTTCTGAAGGTAACCATGAGACATCTTCAGTGTGGAGACCGGTTTCATGCTACAAGCAGCATTAAGGTATGTGCAGCCTTTTTTCTGAGGAGACTTGGTGTATCGGAACTGGCTGGCATTATTTCCCTGTATGGGAATGGGGTAAGCAGTAAAACCTATTTTAATAAGAGGGGTGTTACTGGAGTCCCTATTTTATATTTATCATTAGTTGATATTTGGGCATTATGTGACATGGGAGACAATATAAAAAACAATGTTTTAGGTTTTTTTTTTTTTGGCACTTAAAACTTATTGGTTTTATGCTTGAGGGTTATATTGTGTATTTTTACTTTAGTGCAAAACTGCATTTCCATGCGGTGTTGTTTGGGCCTACTCTGACTTTTGCCCTTAAGGGGCGGAGCCTATTTTGATGCAATTTCTTCAGGCTTAGCAGCAGCAAACAGTAACTTGGTGGCTCCTGGACTGTGTAGCTGGTGTGAAGGGTTGGAAACTTGATTTGAAGTACCTTGGGGGGCAGGTAGGCGAGGTGCAGAGTGTATTTTTATCTATCTTTTGACAAACATGTTGATATAAGTACTTCTAAAGCCTTATTTCTGCCCTTGCTTCTGGGTGCAGTAATTTTTGGATTGACCAACGATATTAAGTTAAATTTAGGAATAATTTAAAGTTTTTTGTGCATTTTGGAAAAATTGTTCACTTTTTCTTTTCTTAAAGGCACAGTACACGTTTTTTCTCCTGTTAAGTGTGGTCAGTCCACGGGTCATCATTACTTCGGGGATATTAACTCCTCCCCAACAGGAAGTGCAAGAGGATTCACCCAGCAGAGCTGCTATATAGCTCCTCCCCTCTACGTCACCCCCAGTCATTCTCTTGCACCCAACGAATAAATAGGATGTGTGAGAGGACTGTGGTGATTATACTTAGTTTCATACCTTCAATCAAAAGTTTGTTATTTTATAATAGCACCGGAGTGTGTTATTCCTTCTCTGGTAGAATTTGAAGAAGAATCTACCTGAGTTTTTTTATGATTTTAGCCGGCGTAGTTGAGATCATATTGCTGTTTCTCGGCCATCTGAGGAGAGGTAAACTTCAGATCAGGGGACAGCGGGCAGATTAATCTGCAAAGAGGTATGTAGCAGCTTATTATTTTCTGACAATGGAATTGATGAGAAAATTCTGCCATACCGATATAATGTAAACTCAGCCTTAAATGCAGTAGCAGCAACTGGTATCAGGCTGTCATGTATGTATATTTTACACTTCAGTATTCTGGGGAATGGCACTTCACTGGAATTATACTGTATGCATAAGACTTTAGCCTAATTTGCAGGGACTAGCAACAGGCTTTTTAATAACACTTAATTTATTTAATGTTAAACGTTTTTTGCTGGCATGTAAAATCGTTTAATTTTCTGAGGTACTGGGTGAAAAAATGTTTTGGGCACTATTTTTTTCCACTTGGCAGTCGTTTTATTTCATTTATGACAGTTTACTGATCTCTCTCACTGTTGTGTGTGAGGGGGAGGGGCCTTTGGCGCTTTTGCTACGCATCAAAAAATTCAGTCAGAAGTTTATTGTCTTTCCTGCATGATCCGGTTCATCTCTACAGAACTCAGGGGTCTTCAAAACTTGTTTTGAGGGAGGTAATCACTCACAGCAGAGCTGTGAGATTGTAGTTGACTGTGATAAAAAACGTTTATTTCTGTATTTTCTTTCTGCTATCAGGGTTAGTTATCCTTTGCTAATGGGAGCAATCCTTTGCTAAAATTGTGTTTTTTACAAAGATTTAATGCTATAACTTTTTCTGTGCTTCTTATAGGCACAGTACGTTTTCATATTATAGTAAATTACTTGAAAAGTATTTCCAAGTTGCTAGTTTATTTGCTAGTGTGTTAAACATGTCTGATTCAGAGGAAGATATCTGTGCTATATGTGCTAAAGCCAAAGTGGAGCCCAATAGAAATTTATGTACTAACTGCATTGATGCTACTTTAAATAAAAGTCAATCTGTACAAATTGAACATATTTCACCAAACAACGAGGGGAGAGTTATGCCGACTAACTCGCCTCACGTGTCAGTACCTGCATCTCCCGCTCGGGAGGTGCGTGATATTGTAGCGCCGAGTACATCTGGGCGGCCATTACAAATCACATTACAGGATATGGCTACTGTTATGACTGAAGTTTTGGCTAAATTACCAGAACTAAGAGGTAAGCGTGATTACTCTGGGGTGAGAACAGAGTGCGCTGATAATATTAGGGCCATGTCGGACACTGCGTCACAATTTGCAGAACATGAGGACGGAGAGCTTCATTCTGCGGGTGACGGTTCTGATCCAAACAAACTGGATTCAGATATTTCAAATTTTAAATTTAAGCTGGAAAACCTCCGTGTATTACTAGGGGAGGTGTTAGCGGCTCTGAATGATTGTAACACAGTTGCAATACCAGAGAAAATGTGTAGGTTGGATACTAAGGAGTTACTAAGGAGTGGGATAGACCCGGTGTGCCGTTCTCACCCTCTCCGATATTTAGAAAGATGTTTCCAATAGACACCACCACAAGGGACTTATGGCAAACGGTCCCTAAGGTGGAGGGAGCAGTTTCTACTTTAGCTAAGCGTACCACTATCCCGGTGGAGGATAGCTGTGCCTTTTCAGATCCAATGGATAAAAAGTTAGAGGGTTACCTTAAGAAAATGTTTGTTCAACAAGGTTTTATATTGCAACCTCTTGCATGCATTGCGCCTGTCACGGCTGCAGCAGCATTTTGGTTTGAGTCTCTGGAAGAGACACTTGAATCAGCTCCATTAGATGAGATTACACACAAGCTTAAAGCCCTTAAGTTAGCTAACTCATTTATTTCGGATGCCGTAGTACATTTAACTAAACTTACGGCTAAGAATTCCGGATTCGCCATTCAGGCGCGCAGAGCACTGTGGCTAAAATCCTGGTCAGCTGACGTTACTTCTAAATCTAAATTGCTTAATATACCTTTCAAAGGGCAGACCTTATTCGGGCCCGGGTTGAAAGAAATTATCGCTGACATTACAGGAGGTAAAGGCCATGCCCTGCCTCAAGACAGAGCCAAACCTAAGGCTAGACAGTCTAATTTTCGTTCCTTTCGTAATTTCAAAGCAGGAGCAGCATCAACTTCCTCTGCACCAAAACAGGAAGGAGCTGTTGCTCGCTGGAGACCTAACCAGTCCTGGAACAAGGGCAAGCAGGCCAGGAAACCTGCTGCTGCCCCTAAGACAGCATGAATTGAGGGCCCCCGATCCGGGAACGGATCTAGTGGGGGGCAGACTTTCTCTCTTCGCCCAGGCTTGGGCAAGAGATGTCCAGGATCCCTGGGCGTTAGAGATCATATCTCAGGGATACCTTCTGGACTTCAAATCCTCTCCCCCAAGAGGGAGATTTCATCTGTCAAGGTTGTCAAGAAACCAAATAAAGAAAGAGGCGTTTCTACGCTGCGTACAAGATCTTTTATTAATGGGAGTGATCCATCCGGTTCCGCGGTCGGAACAAGGACAAGGGTTTTACTCAAATCTGTTTGTGGTTCCCAAAAAAGAGGGAACTTTCAGGCCAATCTTGGATTTAAAGATCCTAAACAAATTCCTAAGAGTTCCATCGTTCAAAATGGAAACTATTCGGACAATTTTACCCATGATCCAAAAGGGTCAGTACATGACCACAGTGGATTTAAAGGATGCTTACCTTCACATACCGATTCACAAAGATCATTACCGGTATCTAAGGTTTGCCTTTCTAGACAGGCATTACCAGTTTGTAGCTCTTCCATTCGGATTGGCTACGGCTCCAAGAATCTTCACAAAGGTTCTGGGTGCTCTTCTGGCGGTACTAAGACCGCGAGGAATTTCGGTAGCTCCGTACCTAGACGACATTCTGATACAAACTTCAAGCTTTCAAACTGCCAAGTCTCATACAGAGTTAGTACTGGCATTTCTAAGGTCGCATGGATGGAAGGTGAACGAAAAGAAGAGTTCTCTCTTTCCACTCACAAGAGTTCCCTTCTTGGGGACTCTTATAGATTCTGTAGAAATGAAGATTTACCTGACAGAAGACAGGTTAACAAAGCTTCAAAATGCATGCCGTGTCCTTCATTCCATTCAACACCCGTCAGTAGCTCAATGCATGGAGGTGATCGGCTTAATGGTAGCGGCAATGGACATAGTACCCTTTGCACGCCTACATCTCAGACCGCTGCAATTGTGCATGCTAAGTCAGTGGAATGGGGATTACTCAGACTTGTCCCCTACTCTGAATCTGGATCAAGAGACCAGAAATTCTCTTCTATGGTGGCTTTCTCGGCCACATCTGTCCAGGGGGATGCCATTCAGCAGGCCGGACTGGACAATTGTAACAACAGACGCCAGCCTACTAGGTTGGGGCGCTGTCTGGAATTCTCTGAAGGCTCAGGGACAATGGAATCAGGAGGAGAGTCTCCTACCAATAAACATTCTGGAATTGAGAGCAGTTCTCAATGCCCTTCTGGCTTGGCCCCAGTTAACAACTCGGGGGGTTCATCAGGTTTCAGTCGGACAACATCACGACTGTAGCTTACATCAAACATCAGGGAGGGACAAGAAGCTCCCTAGCAATGATGGAAGTATCAAAGATAATTCGCTGGGCAGAGTCTCACTCTTGCCACCTGTCAGCAATCCACATCCCGGGAGTGGAGAACTGGGAGGCGGATTTCTTAAGTCGTCAGACTTTTCATCCGGGGGAGTGGGAACTTCATCCGGAGGTCTTTGCCCAAATACTTCGACGTTGGGGCAAACCAGAGATAGATCTCATGGCGTCTCGACAGAACGCCAAGCTTCCTCGTTACGGGTCCAGATCCAGGGATCCGGGAGCGGTTCTGATAGATGCTTTGACAGCACCTTGGACCTTCGGGATGGCTTATGTGTTTCCACCCTTCCCGATGCTTCCTCGATTGATTGCCAGAATCAAACAGGAGAGAGCATCAGTGATTCTAATAGCGCCTGCATGGCCACGCAGGACTTGGTATGCAGATCTAGTGGACATGTCATCCTGTCCACCTTGGTCTCTACCTCTGAAACAGGACCTTCTGATCCAGGGTCCCTTCAAACATCAAAATCTAATTTCTCTGAAGCTGACTGCTTGGAAATTGAACGCTTGATTTTATCAAAACGTGGTTTTTCTGAGTCAGTTATTGATACCTTAATACAGGCTAGGAAGCCTGTTACCAGAAAGATTTACCATAAGATATGGCGCAAATACTTATATTGGTGCGAATCCAAGAGTTACTCATGGAGTAAGGTTAGGATTCCGAGGATATTGTCTTTTCTACAAGAAGGTTTAGAAAAGGGTTTATCCGCTAGTTCCTTAAAGGGACAGATTTCAGCTCTGTCCATTCTTTTACACAAACGTCTTTCAGAAGTTCTGGACGTTCAAGCTTTTTGTCAGGCTTTAGCTAGGATCAAGCCTGTGTTTAAAACTGTTGCTCCACCATGGAGTTTGAACTTGGTTCTTAATGTTTTACAGGGTGTTCCGTTTGAACCCCTTCATTCCATTGATATCAAGCTGTTATCTTGGAAAGTTCTGTTTTTAATGGCGATTTCCTCAGCTCGAAGAGTCTGAGTTATCTGCCTTACATTGTGATTCTCCTTATCTGATTTTTCATTCAGACAAGGTAGTTCTGCGTACTAAAACTGGGTTCCTACCTAAGGTGGTCACTAACAGGAATATCAATCAAGAGATTGTGGTTCCATCTTTGTGTCCTAATCCTTCTTCGAAGAAGGAACGTCTGCTACACAATCTAGATGTAGTCCGTGCCCTGAAATTTTATCTACAGGCAACTAAGGATTTTCGACAAACGTCTTCCCTGTTTGTCGTTTATTCTGGTCAGAGGAGAGGTCAAAAAGCTTCGGCTACCTCTCTCTCTCTTTTTGGCTTCGTAGCATAATACGGTTAGCCTATGAGACTGCTGGACAGCAGCCTCCTGAAAGAATTACAGCACATTCTACTAGAGCTGTGGCTTCCACTTGGGTCCAGAAGTAATGATGACACGTGGACTGACCACACTTAACAGGAGAAAACAAAATTTATGCTTACCTGATAAATTCCTTTCTCCTGTAGTGTGGTCAGTCCACGGCCCGCCCTGTTTTTTATGGCAGGTAAAAAAATTTTGAATTATACTCCAGTCACCACTACACCCTTTGGCTTCTCCTTTCTCGTTGGTCCTTGGTCGAATGACTGGAGGTGACGTAGAGGGGAGGAGCTATATAGCAGCTCTGCTGGGTGAATCCTCTTGCACTTCCTGTTGGGGAGGAGTTAATATCCCCAAAGTAATGATGACCCGTGGACTGACCACACTACAGGAGAAAGGAATTTATCAGGTAAGCATAAATTTTGTTTTTCTAATCTTTATTTTATGCTATAAATAAGTGTTTAAACGACTTGTGGTATTACTAGTCTGTTCAACTTGTCTGACATTGAGGTTTCTCATTGTTCTATGTGTTTAGAAGCTATTGTGTAACTTTTGTACTGAAAGGACTTTACAATGTAAAAAGCATTAAATAAAGTAAGTGTGCCTAGGGATGATTCTCAGTCTGAAGAGAATCAGGATATGCCATCCAATTCTCCCCAAGTGTCACAACCTTTTATGCCCACACAAGCGACACCTAGTACTTCTAGTGCGTCTAATTCCTTTACTGAGATGGCTGCAGTTATGCCAACTACCCTTACAGAGGTATTGTCTAAATTACCAGTGTTGCAGTGTAAATGCAGTATTTCAAGTATTAATGTAAATACTGAATCCTCTGATGCTTTATTAGATGTTTCATATGGTCCCTCACAGTGCTCTGAGTTGGGGATCAGGGAATTACTGTCTGAGGGTGAAATTTCTGATTCGGGGAATGTTTTGCCTCAGACAGATTCAGATGCTATGTCATTTAAATTTAAGCTTGAACACCTCCGCCTGTTGCTTAGGGAGGTTTTAGCAACTCTGGATGATTGTGATCCTATTGTGATTCCTCCAGAGAAATTGTGTAAAATGGATAAATATTTGGAAGTTCCTACTTACACTGATGTTTTTCCGGTTCCTAAGAGAATTTCAGAAATTATTAGTAAGGAATGGGATAGACCAGGTATACCGTTTTCTCCCTCTCCTAATTTTAAGAAAATGTTTCCTATATCAGATACCATTCGGGACTCATGGCAAACGGTCCCTAAGGTAGAGGGAGCTATATCTTCACTAGCTAAGCGTACTATACCCATTGAGGATAGTTGTACTTTCAAGGATCCTATGGATAAGAAATTAGAGGGTCTACTAAAGAAATTATTTGTTAATCAGGGATTTCTTTTACAGCCTACGGCTTGCATTGTTTCAGTAACTACTGCAGCAGCTTTTTGGTTTGAGGCTCTAGAAGAGTCTCTTAAGGTTGAGACTCCATTAGATGACATTCTAGATAGAATTAAGGCTCTTAAGATAGCTAATTCTTTAATTACTGATGCTGCTTTTCAAATTGCTAAATTAGCGGCAAAAAATGCAGGATTTGCTATTTTTGCACGTAGAGCGCATTGTGGCTCAAATCTTGGTCTGCTGATGTGTCATCAAAACATAAGCTTTTAGCTATTCCCTTTAAAGGTAAGACCCTTTTTGGGCCAGAATTGAAGGAGATCATTTCTGATATTACAGGAGGTAAGGGCTATGCCCTACCTCAGGATAGGGGTAAACCAAATAATTTTCATTTTTTTCGGAACTTCTTCTTTCTCCTTTCTTTTTTTTCTTCCCCCCCCCCCCCGATCTGGGACCGGATCTAGTAGGGGGCAGACATTCTTTCTTTGCTCAGGCTTGGGCAAGAGATGTTCAGGATTCCTGGGCACTAGAAATAGTGACCCACGGTTATCAATTGGAATTCAAGGATTTTCTCCCAAGAGGGAGATTTCATCTTTCAAAATTATCTGCAAACCAGATAAAGAGAGAGGCATTCTTACGCTGTGTTAAAGACCTTTTTACTATGGGAGTAATCTGTCCTGTTCCAAAATTGGAACAGAGACAGGGGTTTTACTCAAACCTATTTGTGGTCACCAAAAAAGAGGGAACGTTCAGACCCATTTTGGTGTCTAAACAAATTTCTAAGAGTTCCATCATTCAAGATGGAGACAATTCAAACGATTTTGCCAATGATTCAGGAGGGTCAATATGACTACCGTGGATTTGAAGGATGCTTACCTTCATATTCTAATCCACAAAGATAATCATCAGTTTCTAAGGTTTGCCTTCTTGGATAAACATTATCAGTTCGTGGCTCTTCCTTTCGGGTTGGCCACAGCACCCAGAATCTTCACAAAGGTTCTAGGGTCTCTTTTGGCGGTTCTCAGACCGCAAGGGATAGCGGTGGCGCCTTATCTGGATGATATTCTGATTCAGGTGTCAACATATCATTTGACTAAATCTCACACGGACACAGTGTTGTCTTTTCTGAGAACTCACGGCTGGAAGGTGAACATAGAGAAGAGTTCACTTGTTCTACAGACAAGGGTTCCTTTCTTGGGAACTCTGATAGATTTGGTAGCCATGAAAGTATTTCTGATGGAGGTCAGAAAATCAAAGATTTTGAATGCTTGCCGTGCACTTCTGTCCATTCCTCGGCCATCAGTGGCTCAGTGTATGGAGGTAATCGGATTAATGGTAGCGGCAATGGACATCGTTCTGTTTGCTCGCTTTCATCTCAGACCACTGCAACTGTGCATGCTCGGTCAGTGGAATGGGGATTATGCGGATTTATCTCCAAAGATAATTCTGGATCAAGAGACCAGAAACTCTCTTCTTTGGTTGTTGCCAGATCATCTGTCCCAGGGGACTTGTTTCCGCAGACCCTCGTGGGTGATAGTGACAACAGATGCCAGCCTTCTGGGCAGGGGTGCAGTTTGGAACTCCCTGAAGGCTCAGGGTGTTTGGACTTGGGTGGAGTCTCTACTTCCAATCAATATTCTGGAATTGAGAGCTATATTCAGTGCTCTTCCGGCGTGGCCTCAGTTGGCTTTGGCCAAATTCATCAGATTCCAGTTGGACAACTTAACGACTGTGCCATATGTCAATCGTCAAGGGGGAACAAGGAGTTCCTTAGCGATGATAGAAGTATCCAAGATAATCTGTTGGGCAGAGGCCCACTCTTGTCATCTGTCAGGGATCTACATCCCAGGGGTAGATCTGGGAAGCAGATTTTCTAAGTCGACAGACTTTTCATCTGGGGGAGTGGGAACTTCACCCGGAGATATTTGCCTCATTGATTCTCAGATGGGGCAGACCGGAATTGGATCTGATGGCATCTCATCAGAATGCCAAGCTTCCAAGATACGGATCCCGGTCAAGGGATCCTCAGGCCGAACTGATAGATGCCTTGGCAGTACCTTGGTTGTTCAGCCTAGCTTATGTGTTTCCGCCGTTTCCTCTCCTCCCACGCGTGATTGCTTGAATCAAACAGGAGAGAGCTTTAGTGATCCTGATAGCGCCTGCGTGGCCACGCAGGACTTGGTATGCAAATCTAGTGGACATGTCCTCTCTGCCACCGTGGAAACTTCCGTTGAGACAGGGCCTTCTCATTCAAGGTCCTTTACAACATCCAAATCTAATTTCTCTGCAACTGACTGCGTGGAGATTGAACGCTTGATTTTATCGAAGCGAGGATTGTCTGTTTCAGTTATCAATACTTTGATACAGGCTAGAAAGCCTGTCACTAGAAAGATCTATCATAAGATATGGTGTAAATATCTTTATTGGTGTGAACCTTAGGGTTACTCATGGAGTAAAGTTAGGATTCCTAGAATTTTTTGTCTTTTCTCCAAGAAGGATTGGAGAAAGGGTTATCAGCAAGTTCCTTAAATGGACAAATTTCAGTTTTGTCAATTCTGTTTCACAAACGTTTGGCAAATGTATAAGATGTTCAGTCTTTTTGTCAGGCTCTATCTAGAATTAAAATATTTAGAAGAAAAGTCCGGAGCCGCAGCAATAAACTATAGAGTTTTTATTTAACAATAAAACAGGTCTGGTAACAGATACTGACATGCCCTTCAGTTATATGATAAGCTTACGCGTTTCGGCATTATCGCCGTATTCATAGCTCTCAAGATTCCTTACAACTGTTAGGCCTAATAAAGGAATTAAAACCACCGGATTGGCTGATGGGCATTAATTGTTTAACTCATTCATGTCCCATAAGTTTCAGGGTTCCCTGTTAACATGAACTATTACCATTATAAACTACCTGTAGGTCAAATAAAGGACTTAACTACAATTGAAGGAAAAGTGTAAAGTTAAACCTCCTTCATACTAAACATATGTATGTATACTAGACATTACCACACTATTGCTAGGTATTACTCTAATTGTATCAAAAAGGTTATTGGACTTGCTTTAAACCTTAATGTTCACTGACTGCTTGCTTCTTATTCTAAATAGAATGAATATATTTAATTAAATAATATATTCTATTTTGAAAAATATGTTCTATTTGAAAATATGTTCTATTTAAAGACATACCAGGCAACCCTTGTTCACAGTTTCGCCCATGTTCCTATGCTTAAGCATGCAATATACTATCTTGTTGGTTTGTAAATTTGTGAGAGAATATTCTATCCATATTTCTCAATTGTCTCAAATACTTACAGAGCTAAAACATTTCAAGCAAAACAGTTAGGTGCTTTTATCTAAACATAAATGGCTCTGATAATGAGTAATAAAACCATCAACAATAGGGTATGGGGGCTCTACAAGGTATTTCATAAAGGATATACTGTCCTAGCCTGTTGCATGCTTAATGCCAGTGATTTATAAGGTCATAGGCTGAATTGAGCCCAATAGGATGTCTTGTTCTCATTTGAAAGATCCAAAAGATCTCTCTTCGTGCAAGTGCTGTCTTCCTATCCCCCCCTCTTCGACCAGCCTTTACACTCTCTATTATGGTCCATCCAAAGCTTGAATTGTTTTTATTATGGACCAATTTGAAATGCTGGACGAGTGGGGTTGTTAGGGTACCAGCCTTAATATCGGAGAGATGTTCTCTAATACGTACTTTGGTCTCCCTTGTAGTCATCTCTATGTACTGCAAACCACAGGTCACACAACTTGCCAGGTAAACTGTGAATGTTTTTCTACAATTCATGCACTCTCTGTGATCGTAGTGTTTCTGAGTAGCACTACATATAAAGCCTTCACCTGTCTGCAGATGTTCACATGCTTTGCATGTGATATTACTGCACCTGTAGACTCCTTTGAATCTGAGCCAAGAGCTTGTCTCCTCTCTTGGTGCCTCTTTGAGTTGTGTGGGGGCCAAAATATTTCCTACAGAGACCCCTCTTCTAAAGGAGCATCTACATCCCTTGTCTACAAATTCTGATAAAGCTTCATCAGCCGCTAACATTTTGAAGTGTTTTCTCACTATTTGGCAAATCTTATTGTACTGTGTGCTGTAATCAGTAACAAAGTAAATGTCTCCACTCCTTTTAGTCTTTGGTTCTCTTTTTTCCAATAGTGTCTCTCTATTAGAACCCAAGACTTCTTTTCTGACTCTGTTGATAACATGTGGTTTATAACCTCTCCTTGAAAGTCGTTCAGACAGTTGATCTGCATGTTTCTCATATTGGTCATTATTGCTACAGTTCCGTTTCAATCTGGTGAACTGGCCTTTAGCCACAGACCTGAACACCTGCTTGGGATGACTGCTCCTGGCATGGAGGAGCGTGTTGCCCGAAATAGGCTTCCTGTACACTTCAGTTTCAACACCGACATTAGGGATCCCAATCAAAGTGAGATCTAGGAAATTGATTCTTGTCCTATTGAGTTCAAAAGTGAACTCCAAACCAATGTCATTTTTGTTAAGCCATTCCACAAAAGTCTTTGCACCTTGTTCAGTGCCCCGCCATACCAGGAGCAGATCATCTATGTACCGTTTGAAAAACTGTACATTATCCCTGTGGGGGTTCTCATCTCCATAGATGCGGGACAGCTCCCACCACCCCATAAAAAGGTTGGCGAAAGAGGGCGCGAATTTCGTGCCCATTGCTGTCCCGCACCTCTGGAGATAAAACACCCCCTCACAGGAAAAATAGTTGTGTTAGTAGGTATCGCACGACCCTTAGTACATATTGTATTAGGTCTTCTGAAAAGCGTGTATCTCTTCGCAGCACGATAAGGGTTTAATGGCTATAGAATTTTTCCTGCGAAGAGATACACGCTTTTCAGAAGACCTAATACAATATGTACTAAGGGTCGTGCGATACCTACTAACACACAACTATTTTTCCTGTGAGGGGGTGTTTTATCTTCAGAGGTGCGGGACGGCAATGGGCGCGAAATTCGCGCCCTCTTTCGCCAACCTTTTTATGGGGTGGTGGGAGCTGTCCCGCATCTATGGAGATGAGAACCCCCACAGGGATAATGTACAGTTTTTCAAACGGTACATAGATGATCTGCTCCTGGTATGGCGGGGCACTGAACAAGGTGCAAAGACTTTTGTGGAATGGCTTAACAAAAATGACATTGGTTTGGAGTTCACTTTTGAACTCAATAGGACAAGAATCAATTTCCTAGATCTCACTTTGATTGGGATCCCTAATGTCGGTGTTGAAACTGAAGTGTACAGGAAGCCTATTTCGGGCAACACGCTCCTCCATGCCAGGAGCAGTCATCCCAAGCAGGTGTTCAGGTCTGTGGCTAAAGGCCAGTTCACCAGATTGAAACGGAACTGTAGCAATAATGACCAATATGAGAAACATGCAGATCAACTGTCTGAACGACTTTCAAGGAGAGGTTATAAACCACATGTTATCAACAGAGTCAGAAAAGAAGTCTTGGGTTCTAATAGAGAGACACTATTGGAAAAAAGAGAACCAAAGACTAAAAGGAGTGGAGACATTTACTTTGTTACTGATTACAGCACACAGTACAATAAGATTTGCCAAATAGTGAGAAAACACTTCAAAATGTTAGCGGCTGATGAAGCTTTATCAGAATTTGTAGACAAGGGATGTAGATGCTCCTTTAGAAGAGGGGTCTCTGTAGGAAATATTTTGGCCCCCACACAACTCAAAGAGGCACCAAGAGAGGAGACAAGCTCTTGGCTCAGATTCAAAGGAGTCTACAGGTGCAGTAATATCACATGCAAAGCATGTGAACATCTGCAGACAGGTGAAGGCTTTATATGTAGTGCTACTCAGAAACACTACGATCACAGAGAGTGCATGAATTGTAGAAAAACATTCACAGTTTACCTGGCAAGTTGTGTGACCTGTGGTTTGCAGTACATAGAGATGACTACAAGGGAGACCAAAGTACGTATTAGAGAACATCTCTCCGATATTAAGGCTGGTACCCTAACAACCCCACTCGTCCAGCATTTCAAATTGGTCCATAATAAAAACAATTCAAGCTTTGGATGGACCATAATAGAGAGTGTAAAGGCTGGTCGAAGAGGGGGGGATAGGAAGACAGCACTTGCACGAAGAGAGATCTTTTGGATCTTTCAAATGAGAACAAGACATCCTATTGGGCTCAATTCAGCCTATGACCTTATAAATCACTGGCATTAAGCATGCAACAGGCTAGGACAGTATATCCTTTATGAAATACCTTGTAGAGCCCCCATACCCTATTGTTGATGGTTTTATTACTCATTATCAGAGCCATTTATGTTTAGATAAAAGCACCTAACTGTTTTGCTTGAAATGTTTTAGCTCTGTAAGTATTTGAGACAATTGAGAAATATGGATAGAATATTCTCTCACAAATTTACAAACCAACAAGATAGTATATTGCATGCTTAAGCATAGGAACATGGGCGAAACTGTGAACAAGGGTTGCCTGGTATGTCTTTAAATAGAACATATTTTCAAATAGAACATATTTTTCAAAATAGAATATATTATTTAATTAAATATATTCATTCTATTTAGAATAAGAAGCAAGCAGTCAGTGAACATTAAGGTTTAAAGCAAGTCCAATAACCTTTTTGATACAATTAGAGTAATACCTAGCAATAGTGTGGTAATGTCTAGAATACATACATATGTTTAGTATGAAGGAGGTTTAACTTTACACTTTTCCTTCAATTGTAGTTAAGTCCTTTATTTGACCTACAGGTAGTTTATAATGGTAATAGTTCATGTTAACAGGGAACCCTGAAACTTATGGGACATGAATGAGTAAAACAATTAATGCCCATCAGCCAATCCGGTGGTTTTAATTCCTTTATTAGGCCTAACAGTTGTAAGGAATCTTGAGAGCTATGAATACGGCGATAATGCCGAAACGCGTAAGCTTATCATATAACTGAAGGGCATGTCAGTATCTATCTGTTACCAGACCTGTTTTATTGTTAAATAAAAACTCTATAGTTTATTGCTGCGGCTCCGGACTTTTCTTCTAAATATTTGCATTTGAGCCGATTTCTGGACTTGCAGCCCATTTGTCTCCCAGACCCTGTGGATTAACCTGTCAGGATTTGTACGAGGTGACCGAGAGGAGGTCAGTGAGACCAATATCGGAGGACCAGGAATCCCCTTGCCCCCCACGTAAGTCGGCACCTGGTAGTGACGTCATATTCGAGTGCCGCTAGGAGTGTGAAACAGGCGGCGTGCGGGGAAGCGGGCTTGTCGAGCGAGGAGGCTCCAAGCTAAAGTGCATGGACCCACGGCCACTGGGGTAATCCAGTCACACACAGGGCACTACTACTCATCATGTTCACCGTGCCAGGTTTGTAAGCCGTGAAGATTGTGGGTAAGTACTGAAATCACTATCGCACAATCCACACAAGTTACCATTGCTTAAGACCTTGTTTCCCTTGAGGGGGGACTACTAGAATTCTATCTAGAATTAAGCCTGTATTTAGACCTATTACTCCTCCCTGGAGTTTGAATTTAGTTCTTCGAGTTCTGCAAGGGGTTCCGTTTGAACCTAGGCATTCCATAGATATTAAACTATTATCTTGGAAAGTTCTGTTTTTGGTTGCTATTTCTTCTGCTTATAGAGTTTCTGAGCTTTCAGCATTACAGTGTGATTCGCCTTATCTCATATTTCATTCTGATAAGGTGGTTTTACGTACCAAACCTGGGTTCCTTCCTAAGGTTGTTTTGAATAAGAATATTAATCAGGAAATTGTTGTTCCTTCCTTGTGTCCTAATCCTTCTTCTAAGAAGGAGCGTCTGTTACATAACTTGGACGTGGTCCGTGCCTTGAAGTTTTACTTTCAGACAACTAAGGATTTCTGTCAATCATCTTCATTATTCATTGTTTATTCTGGAAAGCGTAGGGGTCAGAAAGCTACGGCTACCTCTCTTTCTTTTTGGCGGAGAAGTATCATCCGCCTGGCATATGAGACTGCTGGACAGCATCCTGAAAGAATTACGGCTCATTCTACTAGGGCTGTGGCTTCCACATTTGGTTTTAAAAACTATGCTTCTGTGGAACAGATTTGTAAGGCTGCTACTTGGTTGTCCCTTCACACTTTTTCCAAATTAGATTCTTTTGCTTCTTCTGAGGCTATCTTTGGGAGACAGGTTCTTCAAGCAGTGGTGCCTTCCATTTAGGTTCCTGTCTTGTCCCTCCCTTTCATCCGTGTCCTATTGCTTTGGTATTGGTTTCCCACAATAACGGCCCTCCCTGTTATTTTAAGACAGGTTTATTCTATTTTTTGAAAACTTCAGTCACCTCTGCACCTTTTTAGCCTTTCCTTTTCTCTTCCTATAACCTTCGGCCGAATGACTGAGGGTGGGGGGGAAGGGGAGGGGCTATATATACAGCTCTGCTGTGGTGCTCTTTGCCACTTCCTGTTAGCAGGAGGTTAATATCCCATAAGTAAGGATGAAATCCGTGGACTCGTCATATCGTAAAAGAAAGTAATTTATCAGGTAAGCATAAATTTAGTTTTTTAAAATTGCATGCTCTATCTCAATCAATGCTGCGACTATATGGATGACAGGCATCTGTTGACCATGGTGTCCTCTTACTTCAGATTCTTGTCCTCTTTCTGTGTGCAAATCTAATTGAAGCTGTGAGTGCTTTGTTTTTTTAGCAAGGTATCATCAGATGTGTTTTCACCATAGCTCAAAATGCTAAATAAGAATTCCAAATGCATGTCCAGGAGGCTATTAATTTACCTCTTAGGCTCATGACTGGCAAGGAAGAAAAGCACTATGGAGACATAATGTCCAGATATAGGGGAACTTTCGTATTATAATTTGTAGTATTGCACTGCATGTGTATATAAATTATTTGTATCAATGCTTTTATAAACACTCTTATTTATGTTGAATATATGTTCTCTTGAGCCCCCCCCCCCCCTTCTTTTTTTTTTTTTTTTTGATACACAAGCACTATCAGATAAGTCCATGCCTATAAAATTATATATCCACAGACACACTCATACATTAAAAATAAAACATTCCTCCAACTGAACCAACTTTAAAATATACAGGTACAAGGTCCCAAATTCCACAATTTCCAACTTATTCTGAAATTCAATCTATTTATTTTTTAAATAAAATTACTATTTTACCCGCCTGTATATTACAATCTTCTCTATCTGTGTCTTTGTTCTAAAATGCAAAAAAATATATAAAACCCCTTTAGCCTACATGTATTAACTGTATTATAACATGTATATTGCTTAAATGACTTAAGATATTTTTTTACACTTGGTTCCATCCCCACTCCAAATTGTCCCATTTTAAAGATGCAAATATTCCAAATTGTAAACTATTCAATATCTAAACCTTTTCTGGACCCAAGCAATTTCGATTAAAGATTTTTCTCCCTGTACTAATATATAAAATGTTAATTATTAATGCCATCTAGCGATAGACTAGAAATACATATCAATCCTATTGTGTACAAGTGACTGCCTGAATGCAGCTCAGTTATCATTTACACACTTCTGTCTATGCTAGAACCCAAGCCATTACCCAATATCAGCCAGATCCCACTTGCTGTAAATCATAGATAAAACACTTTTATTACAAATCTTATTTCTCATCATTTAGAACTCTACACCCCAAAAAAACATTTGTGATAACCACACTATGTCCTCACCGAATCCCATAGTCTGCTATAATCCTCCCTCCAAATACATTTTACAGGAAAAATACCCCAATAACACTGTCAGCTATAATACCTCTTTTTTACATTAAAGGGACAGTCTAGACCAAAATAAACTTTCATGATTCAGATAGAGCATGTAATTTTAAACAATTTTCCAATTTACTTTTATCACCAATTTTGCTTTGTTCTCTTGGTATACTTAGTTGAAAGCTTAACCTAGGAGGTTCATATGCTAATTTCTTAGACCTTGAAGCCCACCTCTTTCAGATTGCATTTTAACAGTTTTTCACCACTAGAGGGTGTTAGTTCACGTATTTCATATAGATAACACTGTGCTCGTGCACTAGAAGTTATCTGGGAGCAGGTACTGATTGGCTAGACTGCAAGTCTGTCAAAAGAACTGAAAAAAGGGGCAGTTTGCAGAGGCTTAGATACAAGATAATCACAGAGGTTAAAAGTATATTATTATAACTGTGTTAGTTATGCAAAACTGGGAAATGGGTAATAAAGGGATTATCTATATTTTAAAACAATAAAAATTCTGGTGTAGACTGTCCCTTTAATGGCTGTATTCCAACCCCTTAGTGACAAGACAGTTTTTGCATTTCTGCGGCATTTGTGTTTAGCAGTAATTTTCCTCTTACTCATTTACTGTACCCACATATATTATTATATACCGTTTTTCTCGCCATTTAATGGACTTTCTAAAGATAGCATTATTTTCATCATATCATATAATTTACTATAAAAATTATAAAATATGATGGGGGGAATGAAAAAACTAAAAAAAATTCTAACTTTGACCCCCAAAATCTGTTATGCATCTACAACCACCAAAAAACACCCATGCTAAATAGTTTCTAATTTTTGTCCTGAGTTTAGACATACCCAATGTTTACCCCCTTAACCCCTTAAAGGACCGGTATTTCAGACTAAAACTTCCCCAAAAGACCAGAATATTTTTAGCATTTTTGCTATCACTCCATTTAAACAGAAATAGAGCCTTTTTTATATTTCCCTATCAAAACAATATATTTCTCCAACATTGGTGTGTCCGGTCCACGGCGTCATCCATTACTTGTGGGAATATTCTCTTCCCCAACAGGAAATGGCAAAGAGCACAGCAAAAGCTGTCCATATAGCCCCTCAGGCTCCGCCCCCCAGTCATTCTCTTTGCCGCTCTGAACAAGTAGCATCTCCACGGAGATGGTGAAGAGTATGTGGTGTTTAGTTGTAGTTTTTTATTCTTCTATCAAGAGTTTATTTTGAAATAGTACTGGTATGTACTATTTACTCTGAAACAGAAAGAGATGAAGAGTTCTGTTTAAAAGAGGAGTATGATTTTAGCAGCAGTAACTAACGCAGGACTGTTGAGCCCAGAGAACTTCAGTTGGGGGGAACAGTTGGCAGACTTTTCTGCTCAAGGTATGACTAGCCATTTTTCTAACAAGACTGTGTAATGCTGGAAGGCTGTCATTTTCCCTCCTGGGGATCGGTAAGCCATTTTCTTAGACTCAGAAAGAATAAAGGGCTGATTATGGGCTGTTAACTGGTGGACACTCTTAAGGGCTAAATCGATTTTTTATTTAAGTGATTATTTAAAGTTTGGAGTGGATTTCAAACTTTTTGTTATGTGGGGAACGTTTTTATCGCCAGGCACTAGTTAAGACACCTTCCCAGTCAGGAAGGGCCTTTCACTGTAGTAGGCAGAGCGTCATTGTCGCGCCATTATTGCGCAGTTTCTTTTGAGTGCAGTGCATGCAACTGCATGTGTGAGGGTCTAGTATCCACTGAAAACGTTCCTAGAAGGCTTGAATTGGTATCGTATACCCCCCTGGGATAGGTGAAGTCGCAACACAGACTGTGGCTCGGACTGTAGTGGGGTTAAAACTGCTCTGGTTTCCGTATTTTAAGGGTTAACAGCTTGAAAATTGGGGTGCAATACTTTGAATGCATTAAGACAATGTGGTGAAAATTTGGTTAAGATTGGATAATTCCTTCATAGTTTTTCACATATTCAGTAATAAAGTGTGCCCTGTTTAACTTTTAAAGAGACAGTAACGGTTTTGTTTAAAAACGGTTTTTGTGCTTTATTAACCAGTTTAAGCCTGTTTAACATGTCTGTACCTTCAGATAGGTCATGTTCTGTATGTATGGAGGCCAAGGTGGTCCCCCCTTAAAATGTATGTGATAATTGTGCCATAGCGTCCAAACAAAGTAAGGACAGTACTGTCACATTTAGTAAGGTTGCCCAGGATGATTCCTCAGAGATGAAGGAAGTAGGGATAGTTCTACATCCTCTCCTTCTGTGTCTATACCAGTTATGCCTGCGCAGGCGACCCCTAGTACTTCTAGCGCGCCAATGCTTGTTACTATGCAACAATTGACGGCAGTAATGGATAACTGCATAGCTAATATTTTATCCAAAATGCCAGGTTTTCAAAGAAAGCGCGATTGCTCAGTCTTAAACACTGTAGAGCAGGAGGGCGCTAATGATAATTTATCTGTCATACCCTTACACCAGTCTGAAGTGGCAGTGAGGGAGGGTTTGTCAGATGGAGAAATTTCTGATACAGGAAGAATTTCTCAGCAGGCAGAACCTGATGTTGTGACATTTAAATTTAAATCAGAGCATCTCCGCGCATTACTTAAGGAGGTGCTATCTACTCTGGATGATTGTGACAATCTGGTCATCCCAGAAAAATTGTGCAAGATGGACAAGTTCCTAGAGGTCCCGGTGCACCCTGATGCCTTTCCAATACCTAAAAGGGTGGCGGACATAGTGAATAAGGAGTGGGAGAAGCCAGGCATACCTTTTGTCCCTCCTCCTATATTTAAGAAATTGTTCCCCATGGTCGACCCCAGGAAGGACACATGGCAAACAGTCCCTAAGGTCGAGGGGGCGGTTTCTACACTAGCCACGACCATTCCCATTGAGGACAATTGTGCTTTCAAAGATCCTATGGATAAAAAATTGGAGGGTTTGCTTAAAAAGATTTTTGTACAGCAAGGATACCTCCTTCAACCTATTTCGTGCATCATTCCTGTCACTACAGCGGCGTGGTTCTGGTTCGAGGAACTGGAAAAGTCGCTCAGTAGGGAGACTCCATATGAGGAGGTCATGGACAGAATTCTCGCACTTAAGTTAGCTAATTCCTTTATTTTAGACGCCGCTTTGCAGTTAGCGAGATTAGCGGCAAAAAATTCAGGGTTTGCAATTGTGGCGCGTAGAGCGCTCTGGCTAAAGTCTTGGTCGGCGGATGTATCTTCCAAGACAAAATTGCTTAATATCCCTTTCAAAGGTAAGACCCTTTTCGGGCCAGGATTGAAAGAAATTATTTCAGACATCACTGGGGGAAAGGGCCATGCCCTCCCACAAGATAGGCCTTTCAAGGCTAAGAATAAGTCCAATTTTCGTTCCTTTCACAATTTCAGGAATGGACCGGCATCCAACTCTGCAGCCTCTAGACAAGAGGGTAACGCTTCCCAGACTAAACCAGCTTGGAAACCAATGCAAGGCTGGAACAAGGGTAAACAGGCCAAGAAGCCTGCTGCTGCTACCAAGACAGCATGAGGGGGTAGCCCCCGATCCGGGACCGGATCTAGTAGGGGGCAGTCTCTCTCTCTCTCTCTCTCTCTCTCTCTCTCTCTCTCTCTCTCTCTCTCTCTCTCTCTTTCTCTTTGGCAAGAGATGTTCAGGATCACTGGGCACTAGAAATAGTCTCTCAGGGTTATCTTCTAGAATTCAAGGAACTACCCCCAAGGGGAAGGTTCCACATGTCTCACTTATCTTCAAACCACATAAAGAGACAGGCATTCTTACATTGTGTAGAAGACATGTTAAAGATGGGAGTGATACACCCAGTTCCAACTGTGGAACAAGGTCAGGGCTTTTACTCAAATCTGTTTGTAGTTCCCAAAAAAGAGGGAACTTTCAGACCAATTCTGGATTTAAAAATTCTAAACAAATTTCTCAGAGTTCCATCGTTCAAAATGGAAACCATTCGAACAATTTTACCTTCAATCCAGGAGTGTCAATATATGACTACCGTGGATTTAAAGGATGCGTATCTACATATTCCTATCCACAAAGATCATCATCAGTTCCTAAGGTTAGACTTTCTGGACAAACATTATCCGTTCGTGGCTCTCCAATTCGGACTAGCCACTGCTCCCAGAATTTTCGCAAAGGTGCTCGGGTCCCTTCTAGCTGTTCTAAGACCAAGGGGCATTGCAGTGGCACCTTATCTGGACGACATTCTAATTCAAGCGTCGTCTCTTTCCAAGGCAGAGGCTCATACAGACATTGTTCTAGCCTTTCTCAGATCTCACGGGTGGAAGGTGAACGTAGAAAAGAGTTCCCTGTCTCCGTCGACAAGAGTTCCCTTTTTGGGAACAATAATAGATTCTTTAGAAATGAAGATTTTCTTGACAGAAGTCAGAAAGTCAAAACTTCTAAACGCTTGTCAAGTTCTTCTCTCTATTCTGCAGCCTTCCATAGCTCAGTGCATGGAAGTAGTAGGGTTGATGGTTGCAGCAATGGACATAGTTCCGTTTGCTCAAATTCATCTAAGACCATTACAACTGTGCATGCTCAAGCAGTGGAATGGGGACTATACAGACTTGTCTCCAAAGATTCAAGTAGACCAGATGACCAGAGACTCACTCCGCTGGTGGTTGTCCCAGGATCACCTGTCTCAGGGAATGAGTTTCCGCAGACCAGAGTGGGTCATTGTCACGACCGACGCCAGTCTATTAGGCTGGGGCGCGGTCTGGGATTCCCTGAAAGCTCAGGGTTTATGGTCTCGGGAAGAGTCTCTTCTCCCGATCAACATCCTGGAACTGAGAGCCATATTCAATGCTCTCCGGGCTTGGCCTCAACTAGCGAAGGCCGGATACATAAGATTCCAGTCAGACAACATGACGACTGTAGCTTACGTCAACCATCAGGGGGGAACAAGGAGTTCCTTGGCGATGAGAGAGGTATCCAAAATCATCAAATGGGCGGAGGATCACTCCTGCCACCTATCTGCAATCCACATCCCAGGAGTAGACAACTGGGAGGCAGATTATCTGAGTCGTCAGACTTTCCATCCGGGGGAGTGGGAACTCCACCCGGAGGTGTTTGCCCAGTTGACTCAATTATGGAGCATTCCAGACATGGATCTGATGGCGTCCCGTCAGAACTTCAAGGTTCCTTGCTACGGATCCAGATCCAGGGATCCCAAGGCGACTCTAGTGGATGCATTAGTTGCGCCTTGGTCGTTCAACCTAGCTTATGCGTTTCCACCGTTCCCTCTCCTTCCCAGGAGAAGGCCTCAGTGATTCTGATAGCTCCTGCGTGGCCACGCAGGACTTGGTATGCAGACCTGGTGAATATGTCATCAGCTCCACCATGGAAGCTACCTTTTGAGACAGGATCTTCTAGTACAAGGACCATTCGAACATTCAAATCTAATTTCTCTGCAGCTGACTGCTTGGAAATTGAACGTTTGATTTTATCCAAGCGAGGGTTTTCAGACTCAGTGATATATACTCTGGTCCAAGCCAGAAAACCTGTGACTAGAAAGATTTACCATAAAATATGGAAAAGATATATCTGTTGGTGTGAATCCAAGGGATTCTCCTGGAGTAAGATTAAAATTCCTAAGATCCTCTCCTTTCTCCAAGAAGGTTTGGATAAGGGATTGTCAGCGAGTTCTCTAAAAGGACAGATTTCTGCTTTATCTGTCTTGTTACACAAACGACTGGCAGCTGTGCCAGATGTACAAGCTTTGGTCAGAATCAAGCCTGTTTACAGACCCTTGACTCCTCCTTGGAGTCTAAATTTAGTTCTTTCAGTTCTTCAGGGGGTTCCGTTTGAACCCTTACATTCCATCAAGTTGCTATCTTGGAAAGTTCTGTTTTTGGTTGCTATTTCTTCTGCTAGAAGAGTTTCTGAATTATCTGCTTTGCAGTGTGATCCACCCTATCTGGTGTTCCATTCGGATAAAGTTGTTTTGCGTACCAAGCCTGGTTTTCTTCCAAAGTTTGTTTCCAACAAGAATATTAACCAGGAAATAGTTGTTCCTTCTCTGTGTCCAAATCCAGTTTCAAAGAAGGAACGTTTGTTGCACAATTTAGATGTAGTCCATGCTTTAAAGTTCTATTTAGAAGCAACAAAGGATTTTAGACAAACCTCATCCTTGTTTTGTCGAGGAGAGGACAAAAAGCTACTGCTACCTCTCTTTCTTTCTGGCTGAAAAGCATTATCCGATTGACTTATGAGACTGCCGGACGGCAGCCTCCTGAACGAATCACAGCTCACTCCACTAGGGCTGTGGCTTCCACATGGGCCTTCAAGAACGAGGCTTCTGTTGATCAGATATGTAAGGCAGCGACTTGGTCTTCTCTGCACACTTTTGCCAAATTTTACAAATTTTATACTTTTGCTTCTTCGGAGGCTGTTTTTGGGAGAAAGGTTTTGCAAGCCGTGGTGCCTTCTGTTTAGGTAACCTGATTTGCTCCCTCCCTTCATCCGTGTCCTAAAGCTTTGGTATTGGTTCCCACAAGTAATGGATGACGCCGTGGACCGGACACACCAATGTTGGAGAAAACAGAATTTATGCTTACCTGATAAATTACTTTCTCCAACGGTGTGTCCGGTCCACGGCCCGCCCTGGTTTTTTAATCGGGTTTGAAAAATTTCTTTCTCTATATACTACAGTCACCACGGCACCCTATAGTTTCTCCTTTTTTCTCCTAACCGTCGGTTGAATAACTGGGGGGCGGAGCCTGAGGAGGGGCTATATGGACAGCTTTTGCTGTGCTCTTTGCCATTTCCTGTTGGGGAAGAGAATATTCCCACAAGTAATGGATGACGCCGTGGACCGGACACACCGTTGGAGAAAGTAATTTATCGGGTAAGCATAAATTCTGTTTTTTGTTTTTTTTTTGTTTTTGTTTTTTTTTTGTAGACAACCCAAAGTATTGATCTAGGCCCATTTTGATATATTTCATGCTACCATTTCAACGCCAAATGCCATTAAAATAAAAAATAAAAAATTCAACTTTTCACAAACTTTTTAGGTTTCTCACTAAAATTATTTACAAACGGCTTGTGCAACCATGGCACAAATGGTTGTAAATTCTTTACTGGAATCCCCTTTGTTGAGAAATAGCAGACATATATATTGCTTTGGCATTGCTTTTTGGTATTTAGAAGGCCGCTAATTGCCGCTGCGCACCACACTTATTATTCCCAGCAGTGAAGGGGTTAATTGAGTATATTGTAAGGTTAATTTTAGCTTTAGTGTATAAATTACACTCCCACCTGACACTTCCCACCCCCTGGTCCCTCCCTGATCCCTCTCAAACTGCTCTCTTCCCTCCCCCACCCCCCCAATGGTCACACCCATCTTAAATACTGGCAGGAAGTCTGTCAGTATAAAAATATATATATTTTATTGGGAAAAAAAGCCTTATTTCTTTTCTGTAGTGTAGGATCCCCCTCACCAAACAGCTCTGTAAACCTCTACCTATTACCTGCCCTCTTAGGTACTGGCAGCTGTCTACCAGTACCCAGTTTGCAGTAATTTATATTTAATTTTTTTATTAAAAAAGAAAAAAAACAATATACTTTTTTTTTTTTTTTTTTTTTTTTTCTGTAGTGTAGCTGCCCCCTCTCCCTCCTTTCCTCTTACTGCCGCTCTACGTATTTTTTTCTGTAGCACAGCGGTCCCACCTGCCCCCCCCCTCCAGCGATGGGCCGCACACCTGCCTCCCTCCAAACCCTCCCACGCCACCAACGATCGGCACCATAGCTGCCCGAAGCAGAGATGGCCACAGAGTACATTAATTAAATCTATCAATATCTGTTTAATTTACAGAAATTGTAGTTTATTAACACTGATGAGCCCTTGTTTTATTGACAGTTAGGATCCTACCACTCCTTAATTAACTTAAGCTGGCACACATGAGCTCCATGGCAGCATTTGCCCATAGACATACTTGTCAACTGTTTACAAGCCGTTTTTGTTGTAGAAAAATAATTGTCCCTGCATCTAGCTATAAAGCTGACAACAATAATACTAACTCTTTGCGCTCTTATGACGTTCTATGCTGTCCTAACCGCACTGAGCTTTAAAGCCCTTAGGACGGCATAAAACGTCATAGCCGTTTGGCTGTACTAAAGCCACAGGCGCTTCCTGAATGGGATCGTGCGCTGGAGGGCGTGCACTCCCCCCTGACATGATCCCATAATTGAAATCACTAGATCGCATAAACGATCTTGTGACTTCAATTTTTTACTTATTTGTTTACATTGGAACTTTGTTCCGATGTAGACAAATAAGTCCGAACAGGAAGGGGTTAATACTTATTTTAATATAGTAAACTGAGGGAAAAAAGCCACAATTTCATTTGACTTAAATTGCTGTGTAAATAAAAGATCTAAAAAGATTGAGCCACTGGTTACCTGCACACTCACACATAACATGAAGAATTTACATTTTTAACCTCTTTTTAATTTTGTGTGGTAACTTGGCACTTGTTGTTCGTTGAGCCTTGTACTACACACTGCTTGGGTAGGTTAGTGCTAGAATTTGTTTTACATCTAACATTATTATTATTATTATTATTATTATTATTATTTTACTTGTAATGGGAATCAACTTTCTGTATTAAACAGAATGCTTTTCTATAAAAAATATTTTGCTGCTGACCTTTCATACTGTTTGAAGACCTTTGTTCGGTGTGTTCTGCAATACTACATTAATCTGCAGTCCAAGGGTACAGTGTAATGTGTCCGAGGCCTGTATTGCACAACTTCCTCTGGATACTCTGGTTTTAAAGCATTTGTGTGTTTTGCTGAGTCATATTGCTTGGCTTGGTCATATCCATAACTTTAAAGATTATATTTATAGCATGCCAAAATGTAAATACCTGTTTATATGCTTGTATGCTTTGACTTTTTTTAAAAATTTAAAATTCTTCAGTACTCCATGACGTGATTTTTTTTTTTTTTTTTTTTTTTTTTTTTTTGTCCCCTGCTGTCATTTTAAAACGGTTGTTTTTTATTTACTGGGCTCAATGAACCCAGGGTCACATTTTTATAACCAGCTTCTTCTTTTTTATGAAATACAAGTCAAGATTCATTGCTACATTAAATGGTGGTATGGTTATAGTATGCATGTAAGTCTTCTTTTATTGTAACAGAATAAAGGTTGTTGGAAGGCAATGCACGGAGGTTCAGTATCAAACTCTGTTGTGGTATTTACAATTCTTTACAGTTCTTTTAATTGTTTAATTGAGATTTGTATCTCAAAAGCTTATTTTGTGTCACTCAGACCACTGCTAATTTTCAAAACAAGTACGTTGTTTGAATGGTTCTTTAAAATATTATTACAAAATAAATGTTTAGTTGATATGTAGACAAAATTACAGCAGAAACTGTAATGTGGTTTTTATGATGCTCTTTAAGACCCTGAGAAACTAGATTGTTACCTTTAAAACGTAAAGTACATAGAAGTATGATCAGAAAATACTGAACATTTTCTTGAAAAACAAAAATATCTGCAGTGCACGGATAAAAAAATCTTGCAATATTTATTAGAGCATAAAACAAAAAATGCATAAATAAAATACCCCTTGCAAGAGGAAAAAGATGGCCTGACGCCTCTCAGCTCACGCCTTACTCAGCATTTTCTTATCACACTATTGTTTACATATAGCTTTGTGATTGGATGGTTTACAGCAGAGCTTTCCAAACTTTTTATGTTGGTGACACACTTTTTAGACCTACATCATTTCGCGACACAGTAATTCAGTTGTACTAGCAAAAAGGAGGTTAAACTAACTTGTTTTAAGAGATACGGACACGTACATAAATTATATAATAATGAAATGTATTTACAAGTAACAGTATGTATGTGCAAGAATTAAAAAAAACTTTAATAACACCAATAGCTATTTGATATTTTAATGGGATGTATGAGGTTGATGGGATGAACACAATTTCTGAATATTTGGTGGAATATTAGATAAAGACACTCGCATTTCATCATCAAGCATTTCTTAAGCTTCCACTTCCTATCCATAAATCAAGAGCAGGAGCAGCAATGCACTACTGGGAGCTAGTTCAAAAAAAACCCTCTGACTTCAGCTCAGCATTTAAGCTGCCGCCCAAAGAACTCTGTGAGTTCGATTGACTACTGCCCGCGCTGCAAACACACTGCTCTCCCACTCACTGACTACACATGCAGTCACGAGCCGATTAAGGAGACTGCACATGCAGTCACGAGCCAATGTGCCGCCAATGGGAATAGTTTCAGTTCCCACTGAGCTGCGCCAATAGGTTAAGATGATCTGTGTCCCACTAGGTATCAATCACGTGTCAACCATGTGATATGCATAGCAGGCAGGCGGAAAGTCAGAAACCAAAAAAAATAAAAATAAATTTGTGCTGAAGCAGGGACACACCTACACACTGCTGCCGACACACTAGTGTGTCCCGACACACAGTTTGGAAAGCACTGGTTTACAGGGATATGAAACTATAACATTTTCTTTTGTGATTCAGACAGCTTACTATTTTTAAAAAATGTTTTCAATTTAATTGAATGATTGCAGTTGCTTTGTTTCTATGGTATTCTTTGTTGAAGAGAGAGGTGTCTAGAGCACTACATGGCAGGAAATAGTGCTGAAATCTAGGGGTCTTGCAAATGTGTAACATTCTAGCAAAACTACTGTCATATAGTGGTCCAGACACATGCATGCTCCTGAGCTAACCTCCCTTCTTTTCAACAAACGGCACAGAGGATGAAGAAAATGTCTTTAATAATACATTCTCTATCTAATATCAATATTTTGGGTTTCATGCCTCTTTAAAGGGACAGTATACATCAAAACAAATATTGGCTATTTAGATGTAGATAGTTTGCCATATACATGCATTGACTATTTCGCTGCTAAAAATGAGAAAGTTGCAGAACTATTTTCAGGATATTTCAAAGTGTTTATTATGTTCATATTCAAATGTAGTCAAAGCACTGCACGTTTTTCTCATTTTTACCAGCTTTAGCAGTAAAATAGCCAATACATTGTGATACTTCATCTACATCTAAAGCTTTATTTAAAAAGCCAGTATTTGTTTTGGTGTGCACTGTTCCTATAAATAAAGCTCCAGATAAGTAATGCACTTTGGCTGCAGAATTGAACAAGGACCGATGAGTCAATTACTAGCAGCACATGAGCATAATTGCCAGACCCTTGCTCTCTGTCATGAATGCACCTAGAATTAAAGGGACAGTCTAGTCAAAATTAAACTTAAATGATTCAGATAGGGCATGCAATTTTAAACAACTTTCAAATTTGCTTTTATTATTATTATTATTATTATTATTATTATTATTATTATTATTATTATTATTATTTATTTGTATAGTGCCGCCAAATTCCATAGCACTGGGTACAATGATAGGGGTATACAATGGCAAAGATTTTTTATAAAATACAAAGCATAACAAAACTAAACTTTGTTCTCTTAGTATTCTTTGTTGAAATCTAAACCTAGGTAGGTTCATATGCAAATTTCTAAAGACAGCACTGATTGGCTAAAATGCTATGGCATAAGATTGCTTTTTAAAATGCAAGCATGTGTAATTCTGTATCATTGTACATACATTTTTGTTTTGTTTGGGTTTTTTTTGGAACTACAATAAATTTAGCCAGCAAGCGCTACCCAGGTGCTGAAACAAAAATGGGCCAGCTCCTAAGCTTACATTCCTGCTTTTCAAATAAAACATGTTTGATGCCTCAGCTGAAAGTGTGTAATCCCTGTTTCCTATACCTATTTTGGTAGTAAGTTGGGGGTGGTTTAACCTAAACCAATTGTTTCAAATGGCATGATAAGACTTGTGATCCTCTTGCTGGCAGCTATGTCTCCATCATCCCAATGTGTATTGGGGGGGGGCGGACATTTTTTTTATTTATTCCAACTGAGGTTCGTTAAGCTTTGATAAACCACTTGTAAGATAAATTAATAATTCAAGATAAATAATAGTATTTAGCTTTATTGTAATTGATATTAGTGTATGTAGTTGTCATGCAGCCCAACTCCTTAATCAGCTAGTTATTATTTTATTTGAACTTTGTAGGTTGCTTTGAGGAAGTGAAGTCTTAAGATGTAAATGTGTGTCAAAAAGATATATGGATTTTGCGCTAGTGGTTATTATACGCTCCTTTCACTATTAGAAGTTTCCTCTATGCTTCTCAGGGGAAATTGTAAGAAGAATAGTTTATAGGAAAGGGTGCTCTAAATAGAGCTAATGTAAATGTGTCACATGTTCCATATGGTTTTCTCACTCTGTTTCGCTGTTGTAGATATAATGCATATAAATTTAGTGCTGTGCTGCTTTCTCCCTTGCAGTATATAGAGCAACTTTTGACACCATAGCTTGTTTGTGTTTACTATTCCAGCTCCCAAATTGTATTACATCACACCCTCTACTTGCAGACCATGGGCCCATTTATTAAACTTTCAAAAACTAGAAGTGATCCTTAGCAAAAATGTCAGCATCACTTTGAATTCCCCAAATAAGTATGTTGCAGAAAATGTATTTAGCAATTTAAGCTGGGTGTATTCATGTCAATTCAGACATAAGAGATCGATGACTGATACATTTTGTTCTTTGGTGCCTAGAGAATGTTGGCTAACTCATACCAGCAACCACAATATTGGACACAGATTGAAAAGTGCCAGTGGCTATAAAATGCAATGCAGCCATTAATTTTAATATACCCGGAATGGCCCTTGCTTTGAAGGTCACCGGTTGTAAATAGTCCTGAATCTAAGTAAAAATCATCATAATTGTTGATAGTCTCAAATCTCTAATATTTCACCGTCTGTAAGAGCTTCCAGACCACAACGGGGCTAAAATAGTCTCTGGACCATTTTGTGCTGTCTTTGACAGATAACATTTTCCCTCTGATGTAGGACAAGAGGTTGTCTTTGGTGTCTTCTATGTAAAAGGGTTGCTGCCACTATAAATACCAATACTTCCATGCTCCAAGTAACGGCAATAGCGAACATTTCTCTAGGGTGCCTTATACTACAGACTAGAGCTGCGCATCTTCACTTGTCTCGCGATTTGATTACGATTATCACCGTAACGATTCTATTCTGCACTATTCTGCCCATTTTTAAAATTTTTCAGAAAAAAAAATTCAAGCAGTCAAAATATTGAAATAAACTCTTTTTTTTTTATTTATAAAAAAAGGACACTCTTCCTGTGGCAAAGTCTGAACACAGCAGACAACAACAGTTTATAGAACAGGAAATACTAAATGGCAATTGTTGTATTGGTTTTGAAACAATATTATGGCATCAAACTGTAGTTACAGAGTAGTGTAAAAACTAGTGCAGTGCTCGCAGTGTACTTCTTCAATAAAAGAAAATATTTAAATGTATATTATATATATATAGTACTATACACTTGTAAAGAAACATGAACAACAAATAAATGTCTAACCTATCTATGTTGGTTTTAATGTAATGTCTTTACTTACTTACTTAGTAATAATAATATAATAATAGACATTAAATTAAAACCAAAATAGATAGGTTAAGCTTAAGTTACCACCATAATACCTTATTTCTTATTTGTGTGAAAATTGTCCTCCTCAGAAAACAAAACATAAATCCCTTATATACAGTACAAAATTACAGGTGCACTCCACTGTGCCTTCATGACTCTCAATTTGTGACAAACATCACGTGAATCTGGAACACAACACACAGCACAGAGTGTGCACACAACACACACGTGACATATACAATTAGTTTACACAGTTACAGTAGTACTAGAGACATTTTAAAACAAGTAGCATTGAACTGAACTACTATAACTACAGTTGTTTCTTGATGATTATATTATCTTTATGGGATCACAAATATAATTAGTTATTAGTTACTGTTAAAGCAGTACTACACACAACTGAACAGTGACTGAGTCTGTCACTGAACAGTACACACAGTCACAGTCACACACAAACAAACAATACATAAAAAAGCCCACAGACATCAAGGAGTAAATCATGGTGAAGAAAGGGTGGCACGTGACGCCACTCACCTGAGGTGTGTGTGCTTTATTTTTGTATTGTGCTGTTTGTGTGTGTGTGCTGTGTACTGTCCAATAAAGATTTACTCAAGGCTTTTCCTTCCCCTACTAATAGTGGTTTGGCTTCAGTGGTCTCACTCTCTGCACACTCATAGACAGACACTAGACAGTGGGACACACACAAACAAAAACATTCAAAGGCACCACAGCCAGTCAGCCACAGTCACACTCGCACTCATAGACAGACACACATACAAACAAAAACATTCAAAGGCAGTTAAGGCACTCAGTCTCACACACACTCACTCATAGATACATACAAACAACATTCAAACTGGCACTCACTCACAGTCACACTCACACACTCATAAAGACAGTTAGAAAATACACATCACACATTGTTATTGTTAACTGGTTGGTTATATTAGGTTAACCCCTACAGATCTGCCTGGGAGTGGGATGGCATTTGGGATCATAAACAAAACATATGATATCTTTCTTAAAGGGTCTATTTAAAATAGACAATTTTTAGTGTGAATAATCCCTTATGCAATATGCACTCACTGCATTGCAAACAATACAGGTGTGCTGTAAACAATAGCACAACATCTACAAAACAGAGCACTTTCTGATTGGCAAACATCACACAGTAACTAGAAGTAGTAATAGACATTATACAACAAGTAGCATTGAACTACTAGATTAACTAACTTTGATTATCTTTATGGGATCACAAATATATTGTTACACAACACACACACAGTCACACACAGTCAAACAATACCAAAAAAACACACATCATAAAAAGAGTGAATCATGGTGAAGAAGGGTGACACGCACACATGAGGTGTGTGCAGTTGTGTGTTTTGTTTGTGTGTGTGACTGTGACAGTGAGTGACGTGGTCGGTCGTGTCGTGTACTAGTATATTTTGTGATCCAACAAAGATTTACTCAAGGTTTTAAGCTTCATTTTTCAAAAAGCTATAAGCTATAACATTAACAAATATAAAATAACTTAACAATACTGCACTGGGCAGTGGGGCACACAGCACTTTCTTCTGGATGTGCCAAAAAACATTAAATATTAATATAAACCTGAATCACTACTCAAAATTATGGAATATGTAGGTTTTTCTGTAAGATCACTAGTTGATCCACATGCTCTGGTTTGAGGGTGCTTCTTTTTGTCGTTACCACATCTCCTGCAGTGGAGAAAACCCGCTCTGCAGACACGCTTGTACCTGGGATATACAAGTATCGCTTTGACAAATGAGAGAGGAGGGGAAATATGACCTCATGTACATGCCACCAGTTCAAAGGGTCTTCAGTGAGCGGCAGAGATGGGGCTTTACAATATTTCTCTATTTCCTCTTCAGCCTTGGCATAGGGGGTCTTGGGTTCTATTGTACCTTCAGTGTCAGTGAAAGACTGTCCCAGCAAAGTCATGAGCAGCGATGTGGACTTTCTTTTGGGAGGAGAAGGGTTATCCTCCTCGATGGGTGATTCTTCTTCCAGAGTTTCTTTTCCCTCAGGCAGTGGCACTTCATCCACGTTTGTCCTCCTAGATGTAACTGTACTAGTACACTCAATCTGTGTTTGAACAAAAGAATAGAAAAAATAGCATTCATTATTACCTCTAGCAGCCAGCCAGCTAATGCTATGTGTGTGCTCAGAGAGACAGTAATGCATAAATAAATGCATGCAACAGCTCACATCTATTAGGAGTGGACGGAGGAGGAGGAAAGTTGACTGACTGTGGCGTTTTCGAACTGTCTTATATAAATAAACCTTGTACTCCTTAAAGGACCAGTAAACATAGCAGATTTGCAGAATCAACAAATGCAAGATAACAAGACAATACAATAGCATTTACTCTGAATTTTAAATGAGTAGTAGATTCTTTTCTAACACATTTTAAAGTTATGTATATTTCCACTCCCCCTGTACCATGTGATAGCAATCAGCCAATCACAAATGCATATACGTATAGTCTGAGTTCTTGCACATGCTCAGTAGGAGCTGGTGACAAAAAAAGTGTAAATATAAAAGACTGTGCACAGTTTTTTTAATGGAAGTAAATTGGAAAGTTGTTTAAAATTACATGCTGTATCTGAATCATGAAAAAAATAATAAAACCTGAGTGTCCCTTTAAACTAGCTACTAAGCAAGCTACTGCTAGCTAAGCCTATTTTGTATGTTTTATGTTTGTTTTTAATTTATACATTTTTCAAGAAACCTGATGCAATTAAAATTGCCTCCAAGGATACAGCCTCCTCAGTCACTCCTCTGTATATCTCCAATCTCTCCTCCTCTGTAAGAATAAAAGGCAGTCCCTTAAAACGAGGATCCAGGGCAGAGGCTGTATAAAGTATCTTCTTCTCTGCCTCACTGCTGTACCTCTTCAGGAGATCTGTTTCAATGGCATTCTTGATATCATGGGTGTGTCTCCCATGGTGTCTGTCATGTTCTGGAGCAGTTATGCATTTAGAGGGGCAATGAGAGAAACAGTTGGATTGCGCTCTTCTGACATCAGTGTGGTTGCATCTTTCATTGGCTTTAATGCACTCACAGCATCCTCTGCGTTTGACACATCTGTTTCGTTGAGAGTGCAGAGATCTGACTCACTTTTTCTGACTTCTGGAGACAACAATGTGGCACAGATTGCAGGTTGCTGTTCTAAGAACCTCTCGACCATGTCATATGAGCTGTTCCACCTTGTCACATCAGTTATCAGCTTATGATTCTTCAGGCCAAGACATTTCTGTTTTTCTTTCAGACAGTGGTTTGCTGTAGTGCTGCAGTGAAAAAATGTGATATTCGTGGCACTCTGCCTAAAAGCCTGGAGAGCGTGGCCACTTTCAGCGCCCGCTGGGATGCGAGATTCAGTGTATGGGCGAAGCATTTTACATGAGGGAATTTTCCAACTTGAGCAGCAACAATCATGTTCGAAGCATTGTCGGTCACAAGCACTACAGATTTATCGGACAGCTGCCATTCTTCCACGACACAAGACAGTAGCTCCGCCAGATGAGAACCCGTGTGAGACTCATAAACTGCTCTCGTTTGCAGCACATGCGACAAGATCTGCCAGTCCTTGCTAACGTAATGTGCAGTTACTGTTACATAAGACTCAGGGGCGTATTAAGGCATAGGCCAACGAGGCCGGTGCCTAGGGCAGCAGATTTTTAAGGGGCAGCAGAATTTTGAGTCCCTAGGGCCACTCTACTGAACTCAGGGCCGGGTGGCTAAATCAACCAGGGCCCGGCTATTGCTATCCTATGGGATTGTATGTGGGTGCGCATGACGTGGTGACAGTTGAGCTCACTTGCGCAGCCTGGCCTGGACTGAGAGGGAATGCGGCATTCTTCCTGGCTCCACCGCGTGATTGAGACTCATACAGACTACACAGTGCAGTGTGCACTACACCGTGACCACTGTGAAACAGCATATGCCTTTCTCCCTTCAATACATCTTCATTAGGCATTAAAATACTTAAACGGATTAGTCACTAAATACGTGTACATTTACTGTTTGTCTATCTGTCATACATGCAAAGATTAAGTATTTATTGCTGAATCTATACAACTATGTGACTTAAAACACAACTGAAAATATGTTGTATGCATTTAATACATTCAGAAACAATACAAGTATATACTTTATTCTGATTGTATCATGTGACTTTATCCCCTAGGATACAATTCCTAAACCTATCATAACTACTGTTGTATTTTTTAAGTACTTTTAAAGGTCAGTTTGTATATTCATTACATATTTATCCAAGCAGATATTTTGCTTAAAGGGACACTCAGGTCAAATTAAATTTTCATGATTCAGATACAGCATATCATTTTAAAGAACTTTCCAATTTACTTCCATTAAAAAAAATGTGCACAATCTTTTATATTTATACTTTTTGAGTCACCAGCTCCTACTGAGCATGTGCAAGAATTCACTGACTATACGTATATGCATTTGTGATTGGATGATTGCTATCACATGGTACAGGGGGAGTGGAAATAGACATAACTTTGAAATTTGTTAAAAAAAATCTACTACTTATTTGAAATTCAGAGTAAATGCTATTGCATTGTCTTGTTATCTTGTATTTGTTGATTATGCAAATCTACTGTGTTGACTGGTCCTTTAAATAACTGTCAATCACCAAAGAAGATGTTTAAGGTTAAACAACTACCTACTGACAAACTATCATACAGTGAAGGATATTTTTTTCTAATATAAACACTTTAATCATCTGACTTGCAAAATAATGTCTTAATATATATATATATAATGTGTGTGACCAGAGTGAATGCAAGCCCTGGTGAACATCTACTTAAAAAGGCATTTTTTTTATTTTTTTTTTACACCCTGCCCCAAAAATATTATGTCTAAAAAAAAAAAAAAAAAAAGGCCTTAAACCTGGGGTGGGGGGGGGGCAGCAGAATTTTGAGTGCCTAGGGCAGCACAAAACTTAAATATGCCCCTGATAAGACTCCTTCGTGACTGAAGTCCATGAATCACACGTTATTGCGACTCGACTGGCTTGGCTCATTGATGCAAATACCTGAGCTTTTGTTTCGTGGTAGAGTGCAGGTATAACATTTTCTGTAAAGTGATTGCGTGACGGGATCTTATAACGTGGCTCTAGCGTCTTCAACAGGTTGCGAAACCCAAGGTTTTCCACAACAGAGTAAGGCCGTAGGTCCTTCGCTATGAAAGTTGCCACAGCTTTGGTTATTCTCTTCCCTTTTTCAGAGTTGGGCGGCAAAGTTGACAGCATTGCATCAATTCTTGGCTGATGAGCTTCAGCTAGTCTTATTTCCTTGGCAGTGGCACTGGCGGCAGGTGTTAGCATCTCAGAGTGAAAACGGCTAACGTGATTTCTCAAGTTAGTAGTATTCCCTATGTATTTAATTTTTGTGTGACAGGCTTTACAAACCACGTGTGTCTTGTCCAATTCGTGCTTTCCAGTATGTTCATAAAATCCAAAATGTGCCCAGATGCTTGCTTTTAAAATGCTAGGTGCATTTTTTATCTCTCTATCTTTTGTCTCCCTCTGTCATTTTAGCATGACATGTACATATGTGACGGATGATGTTGTCAACGTCGAACTCTGTCAGTGTTAAAAAAAAAAAAAAAAACCCACAAAAAAAAACATTGTTGTCAAAATGTCAAGCTGCAAATGTAAAATCAACAAGTACTAGTAACTTCAACTACTTGCCATTTTGCCAACATTTGAAAACAAATTGCATTGCAGGGGACATCACTTACTGTAATATATTACACACTTAAAGGTGCAATGAAACCCAAACATTTACTTTCATGATTCAGATAGAAAATACAATTTTAAATAAACAACATAACTAACTTCGATTTAATTTTCTTCATACTTCTCAGATATTGTTTGTTGATGAAATAGCAATGCATTGCACACATTAGTGCACGACACAAGGAGGAGGCGATGCATTTCAACAAAGGATAAGCAAATTATATAATAGGCAAAGTTGTTTAAAATTGCATGCACTTTCTTGAATCACAAATTGGGTTTTATGGCCTTTAGTTTAGTATGTTTAAAAATGCAGCTTTTAGCCTTGTTATAAATAAAACAGGGATTGGGTTCGGAACTTCGGATTGGCATCTTTTAAGAGAGCACTCAGCACATGCATTTGCAATTGCATTGCATAATTGCATATATAAAATGTATTATATTAAATACTATTATATATAATATAAGTGTATATTATTTTCAATATTTGCAGACCAGGCATCCATGTGAAAAACATCTAGATTATTGATTGTATTGTAGAGGGGCCGCAGACCATCCATGTGAAAAAACATGTAGATAGATTAGATAATATAGTATTTAATTATTATAATAAATTTTATATATGCAATTCAATTATGCAGCAGCCTGAGCCTCAGTCAGTAGTAACATAACGTTAAGTATTGATAATTAATAATTTAATTGTACCCCTTATTGTGCTCTTTCAGTAAGTAGGCAATGGCATTGGCAAAATGTACGACGTTTTGGTTAACTAAGCTATAAGTTATTAGTTTCTCACCATAGGTCTCCTCCTCTGTCTCCCACAAAATAAAAATGAGCCCACCGTGTAACAGTGAGTCTTGCTCCTACTGCGTAACTTCGGCACTTCCAGAGACCGCGCATGGAGCGCCCGTGTTGCTTTATGACGTCAAAACGCTGTACCGCGCACTTTCTGTTACTTGTCCTGGAGGCGGGGTCACGTGGGTAACGTGAATCGATTCTCGCGCCTCACTGCATCGATGCAGAATCGTTTCATGCCGCATCGCGATGCATGGTCAAAACGATTATTTTTGACAGCCCTACTACAGACACTCTTGTTTCCTATGGAGTTTGCGACAAGACAAGACAAGTCCAAATATACATTTGCTATCAGGGAGTATTCTTAGATGCAAAATATAGACAAAACAGTGTGATAACTTTAGAACTTTATTGGATTTGGCTATTTACAGGTGCAAAATAGCTAAATTCAATCAGGCTTGAATTTACATCGTTATTCAATTTGAGGGCACAATCATGCTGTTTTGAGTAGGGTCCATATTTTGATAATTTGGCAAGATTACAAACGTATTTTGATGTGAAGACACTGATTGCTAGTTGAAGTTTTGATAAATGAAGTCCATGAGAGAGATTTTCTCTCTCTTTCTCCCTTACTTTCCTGGCTGCTCCTGTGTGATTCACACTAAGGACATTTCTGCATTATCATGTTCCTGAAGACTAATTCTTGTTGTTGGTTGCTTATTAAAGGAACAGTCTTGTCAAAATTAAACTTTCATGATTCAGATAGGGCATACGATTTTAAACAACTTTCCAATTGACTTTTATCATTAAATTTGCTTTGTTCCCTTGGTGGTATTTTTGAAAAGCTAAACCTAGTTAGGCTCAAACTGACTTCTAACCCGTTGAAAACCGCCTCTTAGCTCAGAGCATTTTGAAAGTTTTTAACAGTTGGGCAGTACTAGTTCATGTGTGTCATATAGATAACATTGTGCTCACTCCCGTGGAGTTATTTAGGAGTCTGCACTGTCTACAATACATGTCTGTCAAAAGCACTGAGATAAGGGGGCAGTCTTGCAGAGGCTTAGATACAAGCTAATCACAAAGGTAAAACATATATTTATATAACTGTGTTGGTTATACAAACCAGAGGGATGGTTAATAAAGGGATTATCTATATTTTTAAACAATAAAAAAATCTGGTGTAGACTGTCCCTTTAAGTTTCCTTGTGTATTTTTTTTCTTAAGGATATGGTTTGTTTTAAAAGGTTTAAAAATAACTGCTTTACAAGCAGTAAAAACTGGCACCCAAGTTATATAGCAACCAGACTTCTCTTAAGGGAGGCACATCACATCACACCTATATGCATGCAAATATACCACCAGATAACAATATGGCAAAAAAAGAAAAGAAACAGAACTCCCCTCTCACAGTCTCTCCTAGGACCGCCATTCAGAAATGCTTGATAGAAGAGATGCAAAGCCACTTGGTAACACTATGGAGGAGAATCCATAATAGTGTAGTATGCAATATCCAAAATGAATACTAAAGCAAAATACTTGGAGGAAGTCAGATTCTAAATGCCAGCAGATTTATAACGTTAAAACCAGATCACAGCTGCAATGTAGTACAAATTTATTTAGCTCAGCTCAATGCGTATTTTTCTTTAGTATTTATTTTGGGTATTGAAAACTACACTATTGTGGATTTTCCTTCATAATATTAAGAGGCTTTGATCACCAGCTTAATGTAGTTAATACATGGGGTATAGCGGTCCAAATAAGTCCCTGTCTCCTAAAGACAGGATGTATAGATTATCTTGTCCCAGGTAAATGAGGATCTCATGCCAAGATTTCACCCATCTGTGAATTTTGAACAATATAAATTTTTAAAATGTATCTTATATTTTTATGGTTGAGTGTTTTAGGAAGGTGAATGTTACAGAAGCATTAGTTATTTTGTTGTGAAGAGCTTATTTCCCAGCAGCAATGCCTGAACCAGCAAGCCAGCGCCTAAGAAGGGCTCCAAGAAAACCGTAACAAGTATCATTTCATAAAGAGTTAACTCTTTTTTTTCAGCTTTTAGAAACTATTGCCTAAATACACATTTTTGCTGGCCTCAGCTCTAAGTTTAGGGATAACCAATCCCATTGTCTAATCACCTCTGGAGCCAGACTGCTAATTGATAAGATGAACTTGTAAACTTGTTATCTTAAGTACTGTAATCCTATTGTGGCCTGTCAAAGGACAGTGCTCTCTATCTAAATGTGTGATGGGGGATTTTGTGCTTCCCCCCCCCCTCTCCCCCTGGGAGTGCCCTGTGTGCATGTAACCTTAATAAAAAGCAGGCTGGGCATCCCAGTGCTGAGTTCTTGTTTGACCCTCAATCGCAGCGTTGACTCGTTTTTGTGGGCAGAAGGGTATCCTAGCTGTACTACAGCTAAGGGAGATTATTCTATATTTGCGAGACTCATATAGAATACTATGGAAAGCAGCTTCTCCCCTCTTTAGCAATAGGGATCCAGGCTACTAAGCGGTCCATCTCTCAGCGAGACTAAGGGTAACCGTAACATTTGGAGGCAGCGGCGGGATTTTCCTGGATTTCCTAGGAGAGGTACAGAACGGATGGAGAGCGCTTACGAAAAATTGAAGCGTACAACCCTAAAGGATTTACTTGAAAGCAGAGGGGGGTACGCCAGCAACCGGCCGAGGAGAGAGCTGATCGCAGAATTGAACGAACTGGATCAGAGCTTCACAATGGCGGAAACACCGACCACGATTAGTGACGAAAAAAACCAGGATTGTTCGGGAAAGGCTCTCATTATACGGGCCGAACCCCTCCATGGAATTGGTACAGCAGTTGATGGCGGAGGCGGACGAGGATATACGAGAGACTCGAGCCCACGAACTCAACCTAGCGAACGCACACCGCAATGCTGTAGCCCCGCAGGTAATCATGCCTGTCGAAAATGCTGGGAGGCCCAAGATACCCTATACGGCATTTCGACCCTTTCTAGAGAGCGAGACAGGGATTGATGAATATTTGGCGGACTTCGAAAGGCAATGTGCCCTGCACCAGATTCCCAACAGAGAGTGGCCCACGATATTGTCTGGGAAACTATCCGGGCGAGCCCTGGAAGCCTTTCGTACTCTGGGTGCTAAGGAAGTGACACAGTATGAGCTAGTTAAGGAGACACTGTTGCGACGGTACGCTGTAACTCCGGACACGTATCGCCGACAGTTTCGGGGCACGGAAAAGAAGCCTAACGATACCCATATGGAATGGGCGCACCGAATGCGGAGAGCGGCAAATCACTGGCTGAGCGGAAGTAAAGCGGTGACTGGGGAGGAAATTTTACAATTGTTTCTCTTAGAACATTTTTATAATGGCATGGAACAGCAAGGGAAGGAATGGCTGCGAGACAGGCGGCCTTCTACCTTAGAAGAAGCAGCCAAATTGGCCGATGAACATTATGACTCCCGTCTTCACGAACCCATGAACTACCGAGCTCCAGCACGGGTCAAACCCAGAGAGGTTTACCGTGCACCCCCTCGTGCTGAATTCCGAGCCCCGGTGCCCACAGGGCCCGTCCGACACTCAGGACCACCCAATAACAGCTCTGAGCGTCACAGACCGACTTGCCACCGATGCAAGCAACCAGGGCATTTCATGGCTAGCTGCCCCCTTAATACGCACCAGACACCCAGGAATTACAATTACCCCTCTGGGTCCTATTTTCCGGCCCGGGCCCTCTGTGTTAACCAAGAGGCCCCTATGGAGGGATATGTGGGGCCGCTTCACGAGGCAGACCCTGTATATGCTGCCTCAGATAACCGCCAGCACCATCGGCAGAGGGTATGGCTCGAGGGGCGATCTACCGAGGGATTGCGAGACACAGGGGCTACTATCACGCTGGTACAGAGTCATTTGGTGCCAGAGCACAAGCGATCCGGACAGACTGTGGCCGTTAGAGTGGCGGGGGGGGATGTGTACAAAATTCCAACAGCTAAAGTGCATCTTGATTGGGGAGCGGGAAAGGGGGCTGTGAACGTGGGCCTAATGGATAATTTACCTGCCGAAGTACTACTGGGCAACGATTTGGGCCCCATGACTTCTGCCTATGCTCCAGTATGCAACAACGAGGCGGACCCAGTGACTACACGGGCCCAAGCCCGGACGGAGCGAGAGCTCTCACCAGTGCGGGAGACACAGGTAAGACCTACCCCGACCTTGCCTGACAGGTTAGGCCCCATACCCTGGGACACCCCAGATGCTTTCGAGGCAGAGTCTAAGAGTGACCCGACCTTACAAAAGTACCGGGAACGAGCAGAGACCGGAGGGGGCGGGGCAGATAACGAAACATTCTTATGGGAAAAAGGGAAACTATACCGCTGGACAGAGAAAAGGGGACAGCGTAGGCGACAGCTGGTAGTGCCCCACAAATACCGTCAAGAAATCCTCAAAATAGGCCACGACATCCCCTTAGCAGGCCACCTAGCCGTTACCCGTACCCTACACCGCATTACTCACACGTTCTTTTGGCCAGGGGTGCACGCTGACGTTAGAACTTACTGTAACACCTGCGATGTGTGTCAACGAGTAGGAAGGCGAGGCGATCACCCTAAAGCCCAGCTAGTAAATATGCCCATTGTAGAGGAACCCTTCAGCCGGGTTGCTATTGACCTAGTGGGACCACTGGCTACCCCTAGTCCCTCCGGTAAGCGTTACATTCTTACCGTAGTGGACTACGCTACCAGGTACCCAGAGGCTGTCGCCCTATCCAACATACAAGCGGATACGGTAGCGAATGCACTAGTACAGGTGTTCTCCCGGGTAGGATTTCCAAAAGAAATCCTATCCGACCGAGGCACCCAATTTACGGCTGAATTAACCCAACAACTCTGGCAGGTTTGCAAAATTAAGTCCCTCCTGAGCTCCCCATACCACCCCCAGACGAACGGGCTGTGTGAGAGGTTCAATGGGACCCTCAAGCAAATGCTCAAGACGTTCACTCAGGAATACCGAGACTGGGAACGCTTCCTGCCGCACCTCCTATTTGCTTATCGGGAGGTGCCCCAGGAAACGACAGGGTTCTCTCCCTTCGAGTTGCTCTACGGAAGAAAGGTACGGGGACCCCTAAACCTGATCCAGGAGCACTGGGAGGGAGAGATGGAGGCTGACGGTGTCCCCATTGTGCCATACGTGCTGGAACTCAGCCGTGCGGGCTAATCTCCAGTTGGCCCAGAGAAGACAGAAAGTATGGTACGATCGGGGGGCCCGAAAGAGAATCTTCACCATAGGACAAAAGGTGTTAGTACTTAAGCCGGTGAAGACAGACAAATTGCAGGCGTCCTGGCAGGGTCCCTACCAGATCGTAGAGAAAAGGGGAGACACCACTTATGTGATAGCTAGCTGCCATGACAACAATCTTAGAAAGACATTCCATGTAAACATGCTCAAGGAATATTTTGAGCGACCAGAGAACGTGACGGCCGTATGTTGTTCCCCTCAGGAAGACCCCGACAGTTTACCCATTCCAGACCTATTAGAAAAGAGTCTCCCCACAGGTATAGTGGCGCAGGTTCAGATAGGGGACCGACTTAGCCCCACTGAAAGGGAGCAGCTCAACCAACTCCTCCAGTCCAAACACCTCACCTTCTCCCCGAAGCCAGGGTACACTACTTTAACCACCCACCAGGTAGATACTCCGGGACAAGCTCCCTTGCGCCAGGCTCCGTACCGAATCCCCGAAGCAGTTAGGACAGGAATGAAGAAGGAGATCGATGAGATGCTCCAGCTCAGGGTAATTGAGCCCTCCGATAGTCCATGGGCCTCCCCAGTTGTCTTGGTGCCCAAGAAAGATGGGACCACCCGGTTCTGTGTAGACTATCGGAGGCTCAATGAAAATACCGTGACGGACGCTTACCCTATGCCCAGGGTAGACGAGCTACTCGATCGTATAGCCAGGGGAAATTACCTGACCACTATTGACCTCTGCAAAGGTTACTGGCAGATTCCCCTGGCCCCGGAGGCTATCCCCAAGTCGGCATTCGTCACCCCATTCGGCTTATATCAGTTTAGGGTAATGCCGTTTGGGATGAAGAATGCCCCAGCTACATTCCAGCGCTTGGTGGATAGGCTCCTGGATGGCTTCCAGAGTTTTGCTTGCGCCTACCTGGACGACATAGCGATCCACAGTGAGTCCTGGGAGGACCACTTAGCTCATGTGGGAATGGTTCTGGATCAGATCCGGGCTGCTGGCCTGACTCTGAAGCCAGAAAAATGCCACTTTGGGATGGCCGAGGTACAGTACCTGGGTCACCGGGTGGGGTGTGGAAAGCAGCGACCAGAGCCGGCCAAAATAGAAGCTGTCGCCAATTGGCCCACCCCCATCACTAAGACTCAGGTCCTAGCCTTCCTGGGCACGGCAGGGTACTATAGACGGTTCGTACCAGACTACAGCACACTTGCCAAACCCCTGACTGACTTGACCAAGAAGAACTTACCTCGACAGGTCCTGTGGTCTCCCCACTGTGAAACGGCTTTCCAGGCTCTCAAAAATGCTCTAATTAACGCTCCTGTCTTGGCGGCCCCAGCCCTTAACAAACGTTTTATCGTCCATACAGACGCTTCCATGTTCGGGCTGGGAGCTGTCCTCAGCCAAGTAGGCGAAGATGGAGGGGAGCATCCAGTTGCCTACATCAGCCGGAAGCTCCTGCCCCGCGAAGTCAGCTATGCAGCGGTCGAAAAGGAGTGTTTGGCTTTGGTGTGGGCATTAAAGAAATGGACTCCCTATTTATATGGTCAGGAGTTCACTCTGGTCACCGACCATAACCCGTTGGTGTGGCTGAACCGGGTCTCTGGAGATAACGGCAGGCTATTACGTTGGAGCTTATCGTTGCAACCCTTCAATTTCACCATTACTTACAGACCTGGGAAACAGAATGGCAACGCCGACGGGTTGTCCAGACAAACAGACCTCAGCCCCGCATAACCAGCGGTCTGGACAGCCTTAGTCTGCCCCGAAAAGGGGTCAGACCGTGTCTGCCAGAGTGTTCCACAGAAAGGGAGCACTGTTACAGAAGCATTAGTTATTTTGTTGTGAAGAGCTTATTTCCCAGCAGCAATGCCTGAACCAGCAAGCCAGCGCCTAAGAAGGGCTCCAAGAAAACCGTAACAAGTATCATTTCATAAAGAGTTAACTCTTTTTTTTCAGCTTTTAGAAACTATTGCCTAAATACACATTTTTGCTGGCCTCAGCTCTAAGTTTAGGGATAACCAATCCCATTGTCTAATCACCTCTGGAGCCAGACTGCTAATTGATAAGATGAACTTGTAAACTTGTTATCTTAAGTACTGTAATCCTATTGTGGCCTGTCAAAGGACAGTGCTCTCTATCTAAATGTGTGATGGGGGATTTTGTGCTTCCCCCCCCTCTCCCCCTGGGAGTGCCCTGTGTGCATGTAACCTTAATAAAAAGCAGGCTGGGCATCCCAGTGCTGAATTCTTGTTTGACCCTCAATCGCAGCGTTGACTCGTTTTTGTGGGCAGAAGGGTATCCTAGCTGTACTACAGCTAAGGGAGATTATTCTATATTTGCGAGACTCATATAGAATACTATGGAAAGCAGCTTCTCCCCTCTTTAGCAATAGGGATCCAGGCTACTAAGCGGTCCATCTCTCAGCGAGACTAAGGGTAACCGTAACAGTGAACTAATGCTAAAGGGACATAATCGTCAAAAGATTAGTAGAAGCACCACTCGGGACCAGCAGAGCACCGGTTGTCCTGAGCATAAACCACTGCTGATCCAATCGGCAGCACTAGATGCTCAACTCGGCTTTGTAACTAGTGCTGCTGTATTTCTACTCTGTGTATAACCCGTTTGCAGGGTCAATAGTCTTAAAATGACATGTTCTAACAAATTAGAGCTATTCATTTTTCGACTATTATGACCCTTAAATGTGGATCCATCAAATGTGTTTGTAATTAATACAATTCTTTTTCCATTTCATGTTTGTTTTTTATTGTATCTGGGTATTTCTGCAAGCCAAAGTAACTTTGCCTGCTGGGAAAAAAATAACAAGCAAAAAGAAAAACATGTTTTGTGTAGGTACCTCATTGATGATAAAGCACTGGAATGTAAATGCATTGTGTAACTGCCTTAAAACAGGTTCAGTACAAGGATGTCAAATAGCTCAGCAACAAAGTTGTTAAACAGTTTCCCAATTATCGAACAATAAGCGTGATTGCCCTGAATTAGCTCATTCCACTGTTCCTCCCTTTCTGTATGGCAATCTGGTTAAAGTTTGGGCAGTCCCATGTTTCATAAAGGTCCTACTGTAGTCCATCCCTTGACCATCTAGTCCTGGGTTACATTTTTAAAATGTTGGTTGTTTATTTGTTTATTTGTGGGACATTAAATTAGCTTGTACACATGTCTACTAATCCATGTGTATGCTCTATATTGATCATTTGAAGTATGATTTTAAACTCTACTATGTTATAGGGAATATTTTATTTATTAGTTATTTAGAAATATTATGTAGTAATATCATTCTGTCTGGAAAGCATTATACATGAACAAGTCTTATGTTCAAATACCTTTTTGTCTTTGTTGTCTTAGCATCCTGGCGGTGAGGAAGTTTTACGGGAGCAAGCTGGAGGAGATGCTACAGAGACCTTTGAAGACATTGGTCATTCCACAGATGCCAGAAACATGTCTAAAGATTTTGTCATAGGAGAACTTCATCCGGTATGTTATAAATACTTTAATTTGTCCCATTAACATTTTCAAGTTAATCAGTTTGAATTGGCACTTCATAAAAAGGTATTTTATAGGATTTCAAGGCATATTGCCATGGCATTCCGGAATCTTTTTAAAAGCTTTCAATGTTAAATCTATGCCCCACATACGTCCCACTCCTTATTTTTTCAAAAAATCACTAACAGAGTAGTTTATGCAATAAAAGGGCCCTAATTCATTGGTGGAGACTTTAATTTGCGCTTAACTCCTAACATAGACACCCCTAATGGCACATTTCACCTCTCTAAACACTCGATTAAATCTGTATGGAAGGCCCTCCTTACTATCCCTATCTTTGATATATGGCGTACTCTACATCCTACTAAAAGAGACTACACTTTTTTTTGTTCTCCACTTATAAAAGGTATTCCAGATTAGACAACCTATTTACGGATCACACAGGGTTAGCACTGCTATCAAAATCCCATATCTCATACAGCTTGGTCAGACCACTCCTCAGTTTCCTGCACTAGCAAATGGCCCTCAGCACCTGCATATATATATATTTGGAGATTAGATGACTCCTTATTATTAGACTCACAGATCACTAATCCTATTCAAACTAACCTCCAAGAATTTTCTCCAACATAGGTGTGTCCGGTCCACGGCGTCATCCTTACTTGTGGGATATTCTCTTCCCCAACAGGAAATGGCAAAGAGCCCAGCAAAGCTGGTCACATGATCCCTCCTAGGCTCCGCCTTCCCCAGTCATTCTCTTTGCCGTTGCACAGGCAACATCTCCACGGAGATGGCTCAGAGTTTTTTGGTGTTTAAATGTAGTTTTTATTCTTCAATCAAGAGTTTGTTATTTTAAAATAGTGCTGGTATGTACTATTTACTCTGAAACAGAAAAGAGATGAAGATTTCTGTTTGTAAGAGGAAAATGATTTTAGCAACCGTTACTAAAATCGATGGCTGTTTCCACACAGGACTGTTGAGAGGAATTAACTTCAGTTGGGGGAAACAGTGAGCAGACTTTGGCTGCTTGAGGTATGACACATTTCTAACAAGACTTGGTAATGCTGGAAGCTGTCATTTTCCCTATGGGATCCGGTAAGCCATTTTCTTAATTTTCAATATAAGAATACAAGGGCTTCTCAAGGGCTTTAAAGACTGGTAGACATTTTTCTGGGCCAAAACGATTACTATATAAGCATGTTTAATGGTTTATAACTTAGGAGAGTTATTTTAATCTTGGCAAATTGTTAAAAAAACGGACAGGCACTGTATTGGACACCTTTTTCACTGGGGGCCTTTTCTAGTCATAGGCAGAGCCTCATTTTCGCGCCACTAATGCGCAGTTGTTTTTGAGAAGCAAGGCATGCAGATGCATGTGTGAGGAGCTCAGATCCACTGAAAAAGCTTATTGAAGGCGTCATTTGGTATCGTATTCCCCTCTGGGCTTGGTTGGGTCTCAGCAAAGCAGATACCAGGGACTGTATAGGGGTTAAATGTAAAAACGGCTCCGGTTATTTTAAGAGTTATAGCTTTCAAATTTGGTGTGCAATACTTTTAAGGCTTTATGACACTGTGGTGAAATTTTGGTGATTTTTGAACATTTCCTTCATACTTTTGCGTATATTCAGTAAAAAAGTGTGTTCAGTTTAAAATTTAAAGAGACAGTAACGGTTTTATTTTAAAACGTTTTTTGTGCTTTGTTACCAAGTTTATGCCTATTAACATGTCTGAACTATCAGATAGACGATGTTCTGTATGTTCGGAAGCCAAGGTTCCTATCCATTTAAATATATGTGATAAATGTGACAAACAAAGTAGGGACAATGATACCACTGATAATAATGTTGCCCAAAACGATTCCTTAAGTGAGGGGAGTAAGCATGGTACTGCATCCTCCCCTTCTATGTCTACACCAGTCTTGCCCACTCAGGAGGCCCCTAGTACATCTAGTGCGCCAATCCTCCTTACTATGCAACAATTAACGGCTGTAATGGATAATTCTATTAAAAACATTTTAGCCAAAATGCCCACTTATCAGCGAAAGCGCGACTGCTCTGTTTTAGATACTGAAGAGCATGAGGACGCTGATGATAATGGTTCTGACATGCCCTTACACCAGTCTGAAGGGGCTAGGGAGGTTTTGTCTGAGGGAGAAATTTCAGATTCAGGAAGAATTTCTCAACAAGCTGAACCTGATGTTATTACATTTAAATTTAAATTGGAACATCTCCGCGCTCTGCTTAAGGAGGTGTTATCTACTCTGGATGATTGTGACAATTTGGTCATTCCAGAGAAATTATGTAAAATGAACAGGTTCCTAGAGGTCCCGGTGCCCCCCGAAGCTTTTCCTATACCCAAGCGGGTGGCGGACATTGTAAATAAAGAATGGGTAAGGCCCGGCATACCTTTTGTCCCTCCCCCTATATTTAAGAAATTATTTCCTATGGTCGACCCCAGGAAGGACTTATGGCAGACAGTCCCCAAGGTCGAGGGGGCGGTTTCTACTCTAAACAAACGCACCACTATCCCTATAGAAGATAGTTGTGCTTTTAAAGATCCTATGGACAAAAAATTAGAGGGTTTGCTTAAAAAGATGTTTGTTCAGCAAGGTTACCTTCTACAACCAATTTCATGCATTGTTCCTGTCACTACAGCAGCGTGTTTCTGGTTCGAGGAACTAGAAAAGTCGCTCAATCAAGCATCCTCTTATGAGGAGGTTATGGGCAGAGTTCAAGCACTTAAGTTGGCTAACTCTTTTACCTTAGACACCACTTTGCAATTAGCTAGATTAGCAGCGAAAAATTCAGGGTTTGCTATTGTGGCGCGCAGAGCGCTTTGGCTAAAGTCTTGTTCAGCGGATGCGTCCTCCAAGAACAAATTGCTTAACATACCTTTCAAGGGGAAAACGCTGTTTGGCCCTGACTTGAAAGAGATTATTTCAGATATCACTGGGGGTAAGGGCCACGCCCTTCCTCAGGATAGGTCTTTTTAAGGCTAAAAATAAACCAAATTTTCGTCCCTTTCGCAGAAACGGACCAGCCTCAAGTTCTACATCCTCTAAGCAAGAGGGTAATACTTCTCAAACCAAGCCAGCCTGGAGGCCAATGCAAGGCTGGAACAAAGGTAAGCAGGCCAAGAAACCTGCCACTACTACCAAGACAGCATGAGATGTTGGCCCCCGATCCGGGACCGGATCTGGTGGGGGGCAGACTTTCTCTCTTCGCTCAGGCTTGGGCAAGAGATGTTCTGGATCCTTGGGCGCTAGAAATAGTCTCCCAAGGTTATCTTCTGGAATTCAAGGAGCTACCCCCAAGGGGAAGGTTCCACAGGTCTCAATTGTCTTCAGACCACATAAAAAGACAGGCATTCTTACATTGTGTAGAAGATCTGTTAAAAATGGGAGTGATTCATCCTGTTCCATTAGGAGAACAAGGGATGGGATTCTACTCCAATCTGTTCATAGTTCCCAAAAAAAGAGGGAACATTCAGACCAATCTTAGATCTCAAGATCCTAAACAAATTTCTCAAGGTTCCATCGTTCAAAATGGAAACCATTCGGACAATTCTTCCTACCATCCAGGAAGGTCAATTCATGACCACGGTGGATTTAAAGGATGCGTATCTACATATTCCTATCCACAAGGAACATCATCGGTTCCTAAGGTTCGCCTTTCTGGACAAGCATTACCAGTTTGTGGCACTTCCATTCGGATTAGCCACTGCTCCAAGAATTTTCACAAAGGTACTAGGGTCCCTTCTAGCGGTGCTAAGACCAAGGGGCATTGCAGTAGTACCTTACTTGGACGACATACTGATTCAAGCGTCGTCTCTACCACAAGCAAAGGCTCATACGGACATTGTCCTGGCCTTTCTCAGATCTCACGGGTGGAAAGTGAACGTAGAAAAAAGTTCTCTATCTCCGTCACAAGAGTTCCCTTCTTGGGAACAATAATAGACTCCTTAGAAATGAGGATTTTTCTGACAGAGGCCAGAAAATCAAAACTTCTAAGCTCTTGTCAAGTACTTCATTCTGTTCTTCTTCCTTCCATAGCGCAGTGCATGGAAGTAATAGGTTTGATGGTCGCGGCAATGGACATAGTTCCTTTTGCGCGAATTCATCTAAGACCATTACAACTGTGCATGCTCAGTCAGTGGAATGGGGATTATACAGACTTGTCTCCGACGATAAAAGGCCAAATTCATAAGGTTTCAATCAGACAACATGACGACTGTTGCGTATATCAACCATCAGGGGGGAACAAGGAGTTCCCTGGCAATGGAAGAAGTGACCAAAATAATTCAATGGGCGGAGAATCACTCCTGCCACTTGTCTGCAATCCACATCCCAGGAGTGGAAAATTGGGAAGCGGATTTTCTGAGTCGTCAGACATTTCATCCGGGGGAGTGGGAACTCCATCCGGAAATCTTTGCCCAAATAATTCAATTGTGGGGCATTCCAGACATGGATCTGATGGCGTCTCGTCAGAACTTCAAGGTTCCTTGCTACGGGTCCAGATCCAGGGATCCCAAGGTGACTCTAGTGGATGCACTAGTAGCACCTTGGACCTTCAACCTAGCTTATGTGTTCCCACCGTTTCCTCTCATTCCCAGGCTGGTAGCCAGGATCAAACAGGAGAGGGTATCGGTGATCTTGATATCTCCTGCGTGGCCACGCAGGACTTGGTATGCAGACCTGGTGAATATGTCATCGGCTCCACCATGGAAGCTACCTTTGAGACAGGGCCTTCTTGTTCAGGGTCCGTTCGAACATCCGAATCTGGCCTCACTCCAACTGACTGCTTGGAGATTGAACGCTTGATTTTATCAAAGCGAGGATTCTCAGATTCTGTCATTGATACTCTTGTTCAGGCTAGAAAGCCTGTAACTAGAAAAATCTACCATAAAATATGGACAAAATATATCTGTTGGTGTGAATCTAAAGGATTCCCATGGAACAAGATAAAAATTCCTAAGATTCTATCCTTTCTTCAAGAAGGTTTGGAGAAAGGATTATCTGCAAGTTCTTTGAAGGGACAGATTTCTGCTTTATCTGTTTTATTTCACAAAAAGCTGGCGGCTGTGCCAGATGTTCAAGCTTTTGTTCAGGCTCTGGTTAGAATCAAGCCTGTTTACAAACCTTTGACTCCTCCTTGGAGTCTCAATTTAGTTCTTTCAGTTCTTCAGGGGGTTCCGTTTGAACCCCTACATTCCGTTGATATCAAGTTATTATCTTGGAAAGTTTTGTTTTTGGTTGCAATTTCTTCTGCTAGAAGAGTTTCAGAGTTATCTGCTCTGCAGTGTTCTCCTCCTTATCTGGTGTTCCATGCAGATAAGGTGGTTTTGCGTACTAAACCTGGTTTTCTTCCGAAAGTTGTTTCTAACACAAATATTAACCAGGAGATAGTCGTGCCTTCTTTGTGTCCGAATCCAGTTTCAAAGAAGGAACGTTTGTTGCACAATTTGGATGTAGTTCGTGCTCTAAAATTTTATTTAGAGGCTACAAAGGATTTCAGACAAACATCTTCCTTGTTTGTTGTTTATTCTGGTAAAAGGAGAGGTCAAAAAGCAACTTCTACCTCTCTCTCTTTTTGGCCTAAAAGCATCATCAGATTGGCTTATGAGACTGCCGGACGGCAGCCTCCTGAAAGAATCACAGCTCATTCCACTAGGGCCGTGGCTTCCACATGGGCCTTCAAGAACGAGGCTTCTGTTGATCAGATATGTAAGGCAGCGACTTGTTCTTCACTGCACACTTTTACCAAATTTTACAAATTTGATACTTTTGCTTCTTCTGAGGCTATTTTTGGGAGAAAGGTTTTGCAAGCCGTGGTGCCTTCCATCTAGGTGACCTGATTTGCTCCCTCCCATCATCCGTGTCCTAAAGCTTTGGTATTGGTTCCCACAAGTAAGGATGACGCCGTGGACCGGACACACCTATGTTGGAGAAAACAGAATTTATGCTTACCTGATAAATTACTTTCTCCAACGGTGTGTCCGGTCCACGGCCCGCCCTGGTTTTTTAATCAGGTCTGATGATTTATTTTCTCTAACTACAGTCACCACGGTATCATATGATTTCTCCTATGCAAATATTCCTCCTTTACGTCGGTCGAATGACTGGGGAAGGCGGAGCCTAGGAGGGATCATGTGACCAGCTTTGCTGGGCTCTTTGCCATTTCCTGTTGGGGAAGAGAATATCCCACAAGTAAGGATGACGCCGTGGACCGGACACACCGTTGGAGAAAGTAATTTATCAGGTAAGCATAAATTCTGTTTTTCTCACTCAATAATCCAACAGACACAGATCACTTTATTGATTGGCAGGCACACAAATGCGCCATAAGAGGTGAATTAATAAAAGCTAAATCCACCCTGAATAAACAACGCAAACAACAATACAACAAACTTACTGATACTCTAGCCCAAGTTGAAAACCAACATAAATTACATCCAGACGATCATAGTCTTGAAAACAAGGTTAAAGATGCAAGAATTGCAATCTTGAATTACCTTAATATACAACACAAATACAGACAATTGGGGATTCCTTCGAAATTACATCTTGAAAGTAACAAATCTGGTAAACTTCTGGCGAGATATCTAAAAAAGAAACCATATAAATCTTTTGTCCACTCTTTAAAACCTAAAAATAAAATTTCAATCACTAATGATGAATTGCAGACACATTTTGGCAATACTATGTTAAACTATATTCGCAAAGACCACCGCCTTCTGAACAACATGTCTCTCTACCTGGCCTTTTTGCATATAATAAACAAGTCCATACACCCAAACTAAAGAAGGAGATCATTTAGAGTTACCTATTACCATATCTGAGGTGATATCCGCAATAAACTAATTTCCATCAGGAAAAGCCCCAGGTTCAGATGGGTTTACCACCCATTATTATTCTAAATTAATAGATATCCTAGCCACTCCACTTGTTGAAATTTTAATTCCATTGAGAAACATCATCCTTTTCCAGCACCAATGCTTGAAGCTCATATTACCCGAAACCAGGTAAATCACCACTTCTCCCACAAAATTATAGACCATCTCATTAATTAATACAGATGTAAAGATCTACGCAAAAATTCTCGCTAACCGTATAAATAAAATTCTGCCAGATCTCATACACCCAGACCAAACTGGCTTTGTCATAGGGAGAGAAGCCAAAGCTAACGCCGCTAGAGCAATACAACTTATTCATATGGCACACTTGAATTCCTTACAAACGATATTAGTTTCCATTGATGCAGAAAAAGCTTTCGACAGAGTGGACTGGTCATTTATGATAGCCACTCTGTCCCACTTTGGCTTCTCCTCGAATTTCATATGTTAAAATCTTTGCCCTTTATTCAATTCCTTCAGCTAAAGAGTCAACTGCACTATATCCACTAGCTTTCCCATTTCTAATGGTACTCGTCAGGGATATCCTTTGTCACCCCTTCTATTTGTCCTGACCACAGAATTGCTAGCATGTCAAATCAGACACAAGACCGCTATACAAGATCTTGTCTGCAAACACAGAGATTTTGTATTAATTTCTTTCCAAAGATATGGAGAGTCCACAACGTTATCAATTACTAGTGGGAATATCACCCCTGGCCAGCAGGAGGAGGCAAAGAGCACTACAGCAAAGCTTTTAAGTGTCACTCCCCTACCCATAAACCCCAGTCATTCTCTTTGCCTCTGTCAATGGAGGAGGTGAAGTTCTGGTGTCTGAAGAAAACTGCATTTTCTTTTACAAGAGATGACGAGTCCACGGATTTCATCCTTATGGGATATCGCCTCCTGGTCAGCAGGAGGAGGCAAACAGCACCACAGCAGAGCTGTATATATATATATAGCTCCTCCCTTCCCTACCACCCCAGTCATTCTCTTTGCCTGTGTTAGTGATAGGAAGAGGTAAAGTGAGGTGTTAGTTTAGATTCTTCAATCAACAGTTTATTATTTTTAAATGGTGCCGGTGTGTACTATTTTTTTTTTCTCAGGGCTAGAGCTTCTGGCTTTCAGCAATGGAACTGGGGAGATTCTCACTCTGTAATCACGCTCCCATATGGATTGCTGCCCTGCTGATGGTCTTGGCAAATATTATCTAATACTTTATTTGTCCCCACAGACGTGCTGGAGGTGAGTAAAGGGAACATCTTCATTGTGTGGGACTTTTTCTTACTGCGTTCAGCATTAAGGTATGTACAGTCATTTATTTCTGGGGAGACTGAAGTATCTCAGAAACTGGCATTTATTCCCTGTACAGGGAAAGGGTAATCGTTTTGCATTACAGGTTATGTGCATAAGTATTCCCTTTTTTTGGATAATCAGTAGCCTAATAAAGGGTTAACCAGGGGCTAATGTTTGTACCATGGGCTTGACGCTGGGAGATTATGGTAGGCGTAGCACAGTATTATATTTCATTTTGACATTGCTAGACTAGTGTGTGTTTATTTGAGGGGGCACATTGGTGATTGAGGTACTATTATAAAGACCAACCTGTTTTATTTTCCATGCGGTGCTTGCTGTAACCGGGGACTTTAGTTGCTCCCACGAGGGGCGGGGCTTGATTTTCGCGCGCCTTCTCTATCTGGATCCTGTCTTGGAGCAGCATGTATCTAGGCTCCGGTGTGGCCTAAGTCGCTTGTGCTTACAGACTTCACAAGCGACTTTAGGAGTGCCGTCCACGACTATTCAGTGGTGGCTAATATATAAATTGCTTAATCGATAATTCTCTGACAGTATAAATTTTTATAAGTCTTAGGGTGTTTAAAAATTAATGCAGCTTAGTGCGGAGCAACAAATGCATATGCGGCTTTGATTTTTAAAGAGACAGTACACCCGTTTTCTAAAGCAACTTTTTTTTTTTTTTTTTTTGTTTAATTTTAGAGAAACCAACCAATATTGCTGTTGCTGGTTTGTTTGTCATGGCTGAACTTCTGGAAAGTACCTGTTCTATGTGTTTAGATACCAATGTGGAACCCCCTATTATTTTTTGTCCCTCATGTACTGAGAGGGCTTTACAATGTAAATAACAAATCTTCTTTAATGCAAATCTAAGGATGCTTCTCAGTCTGATGAGAACCAGGGTATGCCGCAACTTTCTCCCCAAGCGTGTCAACCTTTAACGCCCACCCAAGCGATGCCGTGTTCTTCAACCGCATCCACTTCATTCACTCTGCAGAATATGGCTGCAGTTATGTCATCCACTCTTGCAGAAGTTTTGTCTAAGTTGCCAGTGTTACAAGGCAAACGCAGCAGGACAGGAGCCCATGTGGTCCCTGCGATTTCTGATGCTTTGATGGCTATCTCTCGAGGTACCCTCCCAGGGCTCTGAAGTGGGGGGTAGGGAGACCCTGTCTGAGGGGGAACTGTCTGACTCAGGAAGTGTATTGCCCCCGACAGAGTTGGACGTCATGTCTTTCAGATTTAAACAAGAACACCTCCGTCTGTTGCTGCGGGAGGTTTTGATGACTCTGGACGACTGTGACTCTATTGTGGTACCACCAGAGAAATTGTGTAAGATGGACAAATACTTAGAGGTTCCTTCTTATTCTGATGTTTTTCCGGTTCCTAAGAAAATTTCGGAAATTGTTACGCGGGAATGGGAAAGGCCGGGTATCCTGTTCTCCCCTTCCCCTATTTTTAAGAAAATGTATCCTATAGCTGATGCCGTTCGGGACTCTTGGCAAACGATCCCTAAGATGGAGGGTGCTATCTCTACCCTGGCTAAGCGTACGACTATCCCTGTTGAGGACAGTTTTGCTTTCAAAGACCCTATGGATAAAAAGTTGGAGGGTCTTCTAAAAATGCTATATGTTCATCAAGGGTTTCTACTACAACTGACGGCCTGCATTGTACCAGTCACAACTGTGGCTGCCTTTTGGTTTGACGCCCTAGAAGAGTCTCTTAAGACGGAGACTTCTTTGGAAGAAATAATGGATAGAATTAAGGCCCATAAGCTGGCTAATTCTTTTGTTACGGATGCCGCTTTTCAGATCGCCAAATTGGCGGCTAAGAATTCAGGATTTTCCATCTTAGCGCGCAGAGCTTTATGGTTAAAATCTTGGTCTGCGGATGTGTCCTCTAAATCCAAGCTTTTGGCTATTCCTTTCAAAGGTAAGACCCTGTTCAGGCCTGACTTGAAAGAGATCATTTCCGATATTATGGGAGGAAAGGGTCACCTCCTCCGTCAGGATAAAACATCTAAGCAAAGGGGTAGACAGAGTAATTTTTCGTTCCTTTCAAAATTTCAAGGGAGTCCCCTCTTCCGCTAAACAGGAAGGGAATTTTGCACAAGCCAAGTCCACCTGGAGACCCAACCAGGCTTAGACCAAGGGTAAACAACCCAAGAAGCCTGCTGCTGCTCCCAAATCAGCATGAAGGGGCGGCCCCCGATCCGGGACCGGATCTAGTGGGGGGCAGACTTTCTCTTTGTCCAGGCTTGGATTAGAGACGTTCAGGATCCCTGAACACTAGAAATCGTGTCTCAAAGGGTATCAGTTGGAGTTCAAAAATTCTTTCCCAAGGGGAAGGTTTCTTCTTTCACGATTGTCTGTAGACCAGATAAAAAGAGAGGCGTTCTTACATTGTGTAAAAGACCTCTCCACTATGGGAGTAATTTGTCCCGTTCCAAAACAGGGGCAGGGGTTTTACTCAAATCTTTTTGTGGTTCCCAAAAAGGAGGGAACGTTCCGACCCATTTTAGATCTCAAGAGTCTGAACAAGTTTCTCAGAGTCCCATCCTTCAAGATGGAGACTATTCGGACAATTCTTCCATTGATCCAGGAGGGTCAATATATGACTACCGTGGACTTAAAGGATGCATATCTTCATATTCCTATCCACAAAGATCATCACCAGTTCCTAAGGTTTGCCTTCCTGGACAAACATTTTCAGTTCGTGGCTCTACCTTTCGGGCTGGCCACAGCACCCAGGATCTTAACGAAGGTTCTAGGGTCTCTGCTGGCGGTTCTAAGACCGCGGGGCATTGCAGTGGCGCCTTATCTGGACAATATTCTGATCCAGGCGTCTTATCAGCTGACAAAGTCTCATACCAACATGGTCCTATCCTTTCTAAGGACTCACAGGTGGAAGATGAATCTAGAAAAGAGTTCACTAATTCCACAGACAAGGGTTCCTTTCCTAGGAACTCTAATAGACTCTATATCCATGAAAATCTTCTTGACGGAAGTCAGAAAGTTTAAAGATTCTGAATACATGCCGATCCCTTCAGTCCAATCCTCGGCCATCAGTGGCTCGGTACATGGAGGTAATTGGATTGATGGTGACGGCAATGGACATCATTCCGTTTGCTTGTTTTCATCTCAGGCCTCTACAACTGAGCATGCTCAGACAGTGGAATGGAGATCATGCAAATTTGTCTCCTCAGATAGATCTAGATCAGGAGACAAGAGACTCTCTTCTTTGGTGGTTGTCGCAGGATCATCTGTCCCAAGGGACGTGCTTCCGCAGACCCTCATGGGTGATAGTGACAACGGACTCCAGTCTACTAGGATGGGGTGCAGTCTGGAATTCCCTGAAGGCTCAGGGTGTGTGGACTCAGTCGGAGTCTCTACTTCCAATCAATATTCTGGAATTGAGAGCAATATTCAATGCGCTTCATGCTCGGCCACAGTTGGCTTCGGCCAAATTCATCCGTTTTCAGTCGGGCAACATCACGACTGTGGATTACATCAATCATCAGGGAGGAACAAGGAGTTCCTTAGCGATGACAGAAGTATCCAAGATAATTCGGTGGGCGGAGGCTCACTCTTGTTATCTGTCAGCAATCTACATCCCAGGAGTGGACAACTGGGAAGCAGATTTTTTGAGCAGACAGACGTTTCATCCGGGGGAATAGGAACTCCATCCGGAGGTCTTTGCCACCCTGATTCTCAGGTGGGGCAGGCCGGAGCTGGATCTCATGGCATCTCGTCAGAATGCCAAGCTCCCGAGATATGGATTCAGGTCCAGGGATCCTCAGGCTGAACTGATAGATGCCTTGGTCGTTCAACTTAGCTTATGTGTTTCCACCGTTTGCTCTCCTTCCCCGGGTGATTGCTCGGATCAAACAGGAGAGGGCTTCAGTGATTCTCATCGCTCCTGCATGGCCTCGCAGGACTTGGTATGCAGATCTGGTAGACATGTCCTCTCTGCCACCGTGGAAGCTTCCATTGAGGCAGGGCCTTCTCATTCAGGGACCCTTCCATCATCAGAATCTAATTTCTCTATAGCTGACTGCTTGGAGATTGAAAGCTTGATTTTATCTAAGCGAGGGTTCTCTGATTCGCTCATTGATACTTTGATTCAGGCACGTAAGCCTGTTACTAGAAGAATTTGCCATAAGATATGGCGTAAATATCTTTATTGGTGCGAATCCAAAGGCTACTCATGGAGTAAGATTAGGATTCCTAGGATTTTATCCTTTCTCCAAGAAGGATTGGAGAAAGGGTTGTCAGCAAGTTCCTTAAAGGGACAAATTTCTGCGCTATCTATTTTGCTACACAAACGTCTGGCAGATGTTCCGGATGTTCAATCTTTTTGTCAGGCTCTGACTAGAATCAGGCCTGTGTTTAGACCAATTGCTCCTCCTTGGAGTTTGAATTTAGTTCGATACAGACGATACAGACGATACATTTCATGAGCAGTCACAAATTCTAATAGAAAGATTCAGAGAAAAAGGGTACCCCCTAGAAGTTATTAACAATGGATATAGGAAGGCTTGTGAGAGAGATAGGGTTTCAATACTTAATTCCAATAAAAATCACAATAATATTCAGATACCAAAGGTAAATAATATGAAAGAACAATCCCTGTTCGTTACTCAATTTAACTCTAATCATAAACTTATAAGAAAGACATTACAAAAACACTGGCCCATTTTACTTAAAGATCCTATACTGAAAAGAAACTTAAATCCTACCCCTAGCATTGTATATAGGAGAGCGCCTAACATTAAGCAATCATTAGCGCCCAGTAAAGTGGTCATCTCCAAAAAAGCAATTAAAGATACATCGAATAATAGAAATAATAATAATAGAAAAATGGGACATAAAGGTGTTTTTAGATGTGGCAAATCAAGATGCTATATGTGTCAATATATAACCCATGGAGCAAAAAAGATTACAGCACATACGACAGGAAGGTCATATCAGATAGGACAATACCTCACATGTAGCTCATCTTTTGTCATCTATGTGTTATCCTGCAAATGTGGGATACAGTACCTAGGGCGCACAATACGTAACATCCGCACCAGATGGAGTGAACATTTCAGAAACATTCGACATGAATCTGATAAACATAGTGTCTCAAGACACCACATACAAGAACATAAGGGGGAACCATGTAGTTTCAAAATCGCCCCCATTGAAAGTATTTTACCCTCCAATAAATATAATAGATTCATTAAACTTCGTCAAAGAGAGACTTTTTGGATCCATAAATTTGGAACACTTTTTCCAGATGGTCTCAACGAAGTCATTGACTCTGCTGCTTTTTAATTTTAATTTATATATTATTTTAGTAATTTCATGGTTACATTCACTTCTTTTTTACTGATGTTGGTATCCCCCCATATACTCTATCATTATTACATATATATTATAGATCTAGATTGGGGACAAGTCCTATATTAGTTACACACATAGAAGTACATATATTAGTTCACATTATCAATAATTCTTGGAAGTGTACACAGTATTTATATTTTATTATATACACACCTTGTATTATCAGTATCACACATATAAGGTTAATTATTACTTGCAGCAGTACTAGGTATATACACCTCACACATCACTTCTATCATTTGATTATTTATATATTCACACATTAGAAACCATTGGTTATTCTGAAATCACAACTTATATTTTTAGCACTTTGACCATCAATGGTCTTTTACTACATATTATATTTTCACATAAGACACACTATTTTTCTACACATATTATATTTTTATATAAGACACACTATTCTTCTACACGGATGGGTAGTAATATTATTTATAGTACCATGACCATAGTCTATATATATATATATTTTTTTTTTTTTTTTTTTTTTTGAATTTAGGAGGGAACTCTATTCACTAGTAATTGGGGGTACAGAATTAGTATTATTCTTGAAATGTTCACTGTTTATATCACTATTTAAGTGTATAATTGTTACAATAAATGAATGTTTTATTTCAGTATAGGATTTAGATATATATTATATGTATATAATTAGAATGCAGACACTGAATCTAAATATCATATTAAGAGTTGTAAAAAATCCCTTTAATTGTAGAGTACATCGCAGTGTAGATACCATCATCATAGAGATGGTTGCACTTAGAAACAACATGTATAGGATTTACACCTCTAAAGAGATATAGAAAATAGGAACGGAATAGTTCGCCAAACTGATTCAGATAGTGCAATAGAGTTTATTTTAAAATATGCAGGATTTAGTCATTCCCTATTTATGATGTATTATTCTTTAGAATAAACCTTTTTAATATTATATTCAGTATATTCATTTTACACATATTTTTATCATTAGATATATAGTGTTAACAAAAGCAAAGAATTTCATTTAGGAGTAGTACAAATAAATTTATTCATAATAGCGTTGTTACGACAGGAGGTCCCTTTAATAAATCAAAATGAGAAAATCGTATACCATTTCGAGAATATATACATCATCTAGATAGATATTTAATGCATCATATCCAAGTATTTGATAGTGGAAATTTAATTTCATATGAAGCCCATTATCAATATATATAGGTACTATTTAGTTCTTAGCTTGGTTACACATTGGAAGCGAAATCGAGAGATTTTATTAATCGCTATTTTTTGGAGGCCCGTTTTGAGGAGGAAATGTGCAGGAAGCTCGCAATATTAAGTAGACAACTATATTGTTACGTTTTATGATTATACCATTGTTTTTTATGATTATACCATTGTTTGTAACTTGTTGGATACATGTATCTATTTCAAATTATGTTACTAAGTATCAGCTGGATGTGTTTCAACAGCCAATGGCTGACAGCTACACGCCTATTGGGTCTGATGGGGGGAGGGAGGATTTGGTAATGAGCGGCAATATATAGCCGATTCAAATGTTTATACAAATATGCCTGAAGAAACGGCCCATAAGCAGCCGAGAAACGCGTAGCAAAGAATATATACCTGATATCTATTTGTGGAATCTGTATGGTTGTTGTTTTTAACATTGATTAAAATCTATTTTTTATACCATCGCATATGATTCCATGATAAGTATATCCTCATTACCAATCCTTGGGAGCTAGTCTGTTACCAGTTCCTGCTGGTGCTGGAGATCAGCACTAAAGAGACACAGCGGCTCAGACTTTGACGATTACCACAGCGAGAGAGTGCACCGGAGAGAGCTAGCTGGCTTGCTCTGATAGCCAGTCTGCGCCTACCAGCACATTGGTGTGCTAAGTCAAAGTGTGAGTACCCTGGGCATAGTATACTTGGACAGGGGGGTTTATATCACACTGGATACACACATTTGTCGCTTCTGTTTCCCCTCCACCCCTATAGATCTGCCTCCGGCCACTTAGGAACTAAGAGGGCATTCACAGGAGGACAGTACAGCACCATCGGCAGCAACTGGTGTTGCTTACATCATTTGGACATTATATATATGGACATTACACATTCTTTTGGGACAGAATATCAATTGTTGCATCGTCTGTATGGTGAGAGTCCATGATCTGTTCATAACCATTCGTATACATTGCTTGTCATTGTCCACATTATTAATTATTTTTTGTTTTTTACTTAGTTGTCATAGCGCCCTCTTGTGTGTCTATCACACGTATATTTTTATTCTTTTTATCCATTTTATTGGTATTGAGAGGTGCTGCTGGTCTTCCATCCATTCATTTATGTTAGATTCACTGATTATTTTAGCGCCCTCTAGTGTCTAAGGCTACAGTTGTTTATCAGTTTTTGTTTACATCACTTAGTATAAGTTTTGTATTAGAGGAGCAGCTTTCATAATTTGATGTATTATAGCCTTATATAGTGAATTATATTTTTGGTATATCACCTAGAATATAACTCTATATATCCAAAGGGGTGTACATAACACATAACATATAGTATATCAATATGTTATCGGCCAAAGAAAGAGTGAGTAGAAGGAATTCATTTAATCCTCCAATATCTGCAGAAGGAGACAGTCAGGGTCCCCTTGAGATTAAAAGCATAAATACTCTATTCTCTAAATTGGGTGATTTACTCAAAAATGAACATAGGCATTGGTGGGACTTAGATTGTCTTAAAAAATATAAAGAAAAAAGACAAATCCCTAGGGGTCTTAGGATCTTTAAGCATTGCTCATTCAAAAATGACCCAGAGCTAACCAAGAAATGGTATGAAATCTTGGATGAATCCTCTTTTAATCTAATAGACCTGTTGATTGATCACAGACAGAAACTGGTCGATGCTCTAGAGATAGAGATAGACACAGTTCAAAAAGAATTAGAACCTATGAAAGAACATTCAGAATATAATAGGTTAAATACAGAGACCATAAAAACAGTGGATGACTATCAAAATGAGATCATCAGAATAAAAAATGTAAAATTTAAGAGGGATGAAGAAGATTATTCTGAGGGGATTGTATATTCCTATAATAAGAAAACACAAGATAAGAAAGAGACCAGTAATGGTTGGACAGTGGTACAATACAACAAAAATCGGAATTTTAATAACAACAAAAATCCGAATCATAATAGAAATCCACCCTCCAACCATTATAAGAATACTTCTACATTACAACAAGGTCACTATAGAAGTAGAGATGAACACCAGAACAGCAATTTTTATTATGGTGCAAAGGGTAATCAATACAATTATCAATATGATAATTATAGGACTAATACATATAATGACAAATCATTTTCTAACCCCAACCTCATTCCATTACACAATAGATATGAGCCACTCCAGACTAATTCTAATAAAGATAACTATAGGAGTCCTCAGTATGATAATTCTACAGGGCCTAAAGTAAAGGGAAATGGCAATCAACAAAGGGTCGAGTTACCATCCACATCTAATGATGATTTTTTAGGGGTGCGCAATCTGGCACCACTATGGAGGAGAAACCCAGGCCCCCAAAATACACCAAATCCACCACAAAACCCTCAAAAAAAGAAAAGACCCTTTCCAAACGGGGAAGACGAGGGAGAGGGCACTCCTCAAAAAAAGAGCAACTACAGAAATTGAAAAAAGGGATTTTCAATCTATCTTCTCATCAGCTTTCTGATGATGAGGTAAGAATACTAGGGCGAGGTTTGTCCTTTTGTCCACCCAACCCACACAAAATTTTTGATTTGTTCGTAGATCTAAATAAATATACAAGAAAACTGGCCTTACAAAGATATTTTTCGTTAAAAACACTCAAAAGGAAAAACATTTCTGGCACACCCATTCTTACCAACAACATGAATAGTCAGACTCTGATGCAAACTATATATATAGAACCTGACATGCTAGCGGAAGAACTATTTGAGGGATATGTCCATACCTCTCTCGCCCCCCCCCTCTAGCTTTAATCCACCTAAAGATGACGTAACATACATCGATCTATTCCAACAGCTAGTTATGGAGGATCTAGAGAAAATCCCCAAATTTCCTAAAGGTCACAAGAAACTTTGGCCACATGAGTATAGAGCCTTACAGTCGCTTGCCAATGATCCCACTCTGGTGATCAGGCAGGCAGACAAGGGGGGAGGTATAGTGCTTCAAGACTATACAGATTATGTCAGGGAAGCACAGAATATTCTTCATAACACAGAATATTATAGAAAACTAGAGGTGGACCCCACACAAACCTTTTTGAAAAAACTATTGCGGATACTGGAAGATGGTAGTAGTGATGGAATACTTAATTCTAAAGAAAGGAAATATCTTACTCCTTCACATCCCTCTATCCCTTACTACTACCATCTTCCAAAAATCCATAAGAACCCTGCACAACCCCCAGGAAGGCCCATTATCGCAGGCATGAATAGCCTTACGGATAAATTATCAGGATATATAGATAGCTACTTACAGAAATATGTTCAAAATCTTTCATCATATATTCGCGATACCACAGATTTATTACAAAAACTTGAAGGGGTTAAATGTGATAAAGATTCTATTTGGGTAACTGCAGATGTGAGTGCTTTATATTCAAACATATCTCATGAATTAGGCATATCTACAGTGAGACATTTTTTGGAGGATGACTTATACATGCCTGCCAAACAAAAGGAATATTTGCTTAGTCTTATTGAATTTATTTTAAAACATAATTATTTTAAGTTTTTAGATGAATTTTACCTACAAATTAAAGGTACGGCCATGGGCACCAGGTTTGCCCCCAGTTTCGCAAATCTTTTTATGGGTTATTTTGAAAATAGATACATATATAACTCTAACTGGTGGGGCAACCTGGTGTACTATGGCCGCTACATAGATGACCTTTTATTTGTTTTTAAAGGGACCATTGATGATGCACACTGTTTTTGTACATTTTTAAACAACAATGATATGGGCATCCAGTTCACTTCCAATGTGCAACCAGACAGAATTGAATTTTTAGATCTTAACCTTTCTTTTGATAGAAATCATGATATCTGTACTTGTACATATTTTAAGACTGTGGATTGCAATAATTTTTTACATTACTCTAGTAACCATTATTCACAATGGAAGAATAATATTCCGTTCAGTCAGTTTTGCCGTATAAAACGGAACTGTAGTTCAGACGATACATTTCATGAGCAGTCACAAATTCTAATAGAAAGATTCAGAGAAAAAGGGTACCCCCTAGAAGTTATTAACAATGGATATAGGAAGGCTTGTGAGAGAGATAGGGTTTCAATACTTAATTCCAATAAAAATCACAATAATATTCAGATACCAAAGGTAAATAATATGAAAGAACAATCCCTGTTCGTTACTCAATTTAACTCTAATCATAAACTTATAAGAAAGACATTACAAAAACACTGGCCCATTTTACTTAAAGATCCTATACTGAAAAGAAACTTAAATCCTACCCCTAGCATTGTATATAGGAGAGCGCCTAACATTAAGCAATCATTAGCGCCCAGTAAAGTGGTCATCTCCAAAAAAGCAATTAAAGATACATCGAATAATAGAAATAATAATAATAGAAAAATGGGACATAAAGGTGTTTTTAGATGTGGCAAATCAAGATGCTATATGTGTCAATATATAACCCATGGAGCAAAAAAGATTACAGCACATACGACAGGAAGGTCATATCAGATAGGACAATACCTCACATGTAGCTCATCTTTTGTCATCTATGTGTTATCCTGCAAATGTGGGATACAGTACCTAGGGCGCACAATACGTAACATCCGCACCAGATGGAGTGAACATTTCAGAAACATTCGACATGAATCTGATAAACATAGTGTCTCAAGACACCACATACAAGAACATAAGGGGGAACCATGTAGTTTCAAAATCGCCCCCATTGAAAGTATTTTACCCTCCAATAAATATAATAGATTCATTAAGCTTCGTCAAAGAGAGACTTTTTGGATCCATAAATTTGGAACACTTTTTCCAGATGGTCTCAACGAAGTCATTGACTCTGCTGCTTTTTAATTTTAATTTATATATTATTTTAGTAATTTCATGGTTACATTCACTTCTTTTTTACTGATGTTGGTATCCCCCCATATACTCTATCATTATTACATATATATTATAGATCTAGATTGGGGACAAGTCCTATATTAGTTACACACATAGAAGTACATATATTAGTTCACATTATCAATAATTCTTGGAAGTGTACACAGTATTTATATTTTATTATATACACACCTTGTATTATCAGTATCACACATATAAGGTTAATTATTACTTGCAGCAGTACTAGGTATATACACCTCACACATCACTTCTATCATTTGATTATTTATATATTCACACATTAGAAACCATTGGTTATTCTGAAATCACAACTTATATTTTTAGCACTTTGACCATCAATGGTCTTTTACTACATATTATATTTTCACATAAGACACACTATTTTTCTACACATATTATATTTTTATATAAGACACACTATTCTTCTACACGGATGGGTAGTAATATTATTTATAGTACCATGACCATAGTCTATATATATATTTTTTTTTTTTTTTTTTTTTTTTGAATTTAGGAGGGAACTCTATTCACTAGTAATTGGGGGTACAGAATTAGTATTATTCTTGAAATGTTCACTGTTTATATCACTATTTAAGTGTATAATTGTTACAATAAATGAATGTTTTATTTCAGTATAGGATTTAGATATATATTATATGTATATAATTAGAATGCAGACACTGAATCTAAATATCATATTAAGAGTTGTAAAAAATCCCTTTAATTGTAGAGTACATCGCAGTGTAGATACCATCATCATAGAGATGGTTGCACTTAGAAACAACATGTATAGGATTTACACCTCTAAAGAGATATAGAAAATAGGAACGGAATAGTTCGCCAAACTGATTCAGATAGTGCAATAGAGTTTATTTTAAAATATGCAGGATTTAGTCATTCCCTATTTATGATGTATTATTCTTTAGAATAAACCTTTTTAATATTATATTCAGTATATTCATTTTACACATATTTTTATCATTAGATATATAGTGTTAACAAAAGCAAAGAATTTCATTTAGGAGTAGTACAAATAAATTTATTCATAATAGCGTTGTTACGACAGGAGGTCCCTTTAATAAATCAAAATGAGAAAATCGTATACCATTTCGAGAATATATACATCATCTAGATAGATATTTAATGCATCATATCCAAGTATTTGATAGTGGAAATTTAATTTCATATGAAGCCCATTATCAATATATATAGGTACTATTTAGTTCTTAGCTTGGTTACACATTGGAAGCGAAATCGAGAGATTTTATTAATCGCTATTTTTTGGAGGCCCGTTTTGAGGAGGAAATGTGCAGGAAGCTCGCAATATTAAGTAGACAACTATATTGTTACGTTTTATGATTATACCATTGTTTTTTATGATTATACCATTGTTTGTAACTTGTTGGATACATGTATCTATTTCAAATTATGTTACTAAGTATCAGCTGGATGTGTTTCAACAGCCAATGGCTGACAGCTACACGCCTATTGGGTCTGATGGGGGGAGGGAGGATTTGGTAATGAGCGGCAATATATAGCCGATTCAAATGTTTATACAAATATGCCTGAAGAAACGGCCCATAAGCAGCCGAGAAACGCGTAGCAAAGAATATATACCTGATATCTATTTGTGGAATCTGTATGGTTGTTGTTTTTAACATTGATTAAAATCTATTTTTTATACCATCGCATATGATTCCATGATAAGTATATCCTCATTACCAATCCTTGGGAGCTAGTCTGTTACCAGTTCCTGCTGGTGCTGGAGATCAGCACTAAAGAGACACAGCGGCTCAGACTTTGACGATTACCACAGCGAGAGAGTGCACCGGAGAGAGCTAGCTGGCTTGCTCTGATAGCCAGTCTGCGCCTACCAGCACATTGGTGTGCTAAGTCAAAGTGTGAGTACCCTGGGCATAGTATACTTGGACAGGGGGGTTTATATCACACTGGATACACACATTTGTCGCTTCTGTTTCCCCTCCACCCCTATAGATCTGCCTCCGGCCACTTAGGAACTAAGAGGGCATTCACAGGAGGACAGTACAGCACCATCGGCAGCAACTGGTGTTGCTTACATCATTTGGACATTATATATATGGACATTACACATTCTTTTGGGACAGAATATCAATTGTTGCATCGTCTGTATGGTGAGAGTCCATGATCTGTTCATAACCATTCGTATACATTGCTTGTCATTGTCCACATTATTAATTATTTTTTGTTTTTTACTTAGTTGTCATAGCGCCCTCTTGTGTGTCTATCACACGTATATTTGAATTTAGTTCTTAATGTTCTTCAAGGGGTTCCGTTTGAACCTATGCATTCCATAGATATTAAGTTGTTATCTTGGAAAGTTTTTTTTTTTTATTTTTGATTGCTATTTCTTCTGCTCGCAGAGTTTCTGAGCTTTCAGCATTACTATGTGATTCTCCTTATCTTATTTTTCATTCCGATAAGGTAGTGTTGTGTACCAAACCTGGTTTTCTTTCTAAGGTTGTTTCTAACAAGAATATTAATCGGGAAATTGTTGTTCCTTCATTGTATCCTAATCCTTCTTCTAAGAAGGAGCATCTGTTATGTCTGTAATTTGGACGTAGTCCGTGCCCTGAAGCTCTACTTGCAGGCGACCTAAGAAATGTTGTCAATCCTCTTCATTGTTTGTTGTCTTTTCTGGGAAACATAGGGGTCAGAAAGCTACAGCTACCTCTTTCTTTTTGGCTGAAGAGTATCATCCGTTTTGCATATGAGACTGCTGGACAGCAGCCTCCTGAAGGAATTACAGCTCATTCCACTAGGGCTGTGGCTTCCTCATGGGCATTTAAAAATGATGCTTCTGTTGAACAGATTTGCAAGGCTGCAACTTGGTCGTCTCTTCACACTTTTTCCAAATTTTCCAAATTTGATACTTTTGCCTCGTCCGAGGCTGTTTTTGGGAGAAAGGTTCTTCAAGCAGTGGTGCCTTCCGTTTAGGTTCCATCTTGTCCCTCCCTTTCATCCGTGTCCTATTGCTTTGGTATTGGTTTCCCACAAGTAAGGATGAAATAAAATAATAAATAAATAAATTTAGATTATTTTTTTTTTAAATCGCGTGTCTAAATCCGAAAATTGAAAAGTTTAATATTTATTATTATTATTATTAGGGAGGAGCTATATATACAGCTCTGCTGTGGTGCTCTTTGCCTCCTCCTGCTGACCAGGAGGCGTAATCCCACAAGTAAGGATGAAATCTGTGGACTTAAAGTGAATGTAAAGTCAAGCTCAATGCTAAACACTGCTTAAAAGCTGACCTTAAAATACTGCCACTTTAATTCATCATTTTTTCAGCAAACCTCTAATTAACTAGTATTTGAGCTTTATTTCATTACGATCGTCATCTCAATCCTCTGCCCGCCATCTTGGATTAATGATTGACATTGTAGGCTCGCTTGTGTCAACCAATAATCCGATCAACCACGGGGGGACCAAACCCCTTTCGGCTACGTCACTCGTATGTAATGCGCCTGTGTTTGGAAGCCGTCACACAGAGCTCTCACGCACGTTCACATTTAGCGCATGCGCTATTACACTTATGGGACTTTTCAGAGCGCTTGGTAAGTACGCAACGCATGCGCTGTGTATAGCAAAGCCGGGAGCGCTCATTGACTTTACGTATACAGTGGGTGGGACTGCTGTATACCTTACAGGGGATTAAATCCGGAAGTTGCGGGTGGGAGGAGCTGCTACCTAAAACGGAGCAAATTTGGTAATAAAAATATAACCTTTACTTTGTTTTGTTTTTTTAAAATAAAGCGGCGGTTTTCTTTATTAACTTGAAAGCAATATTAAAATTGCTTAAAATAAGACAAAATTGACATTCACTTTAACGTGTCTATAAAGAAATAAATTTATCAGGTAAGCATAAATTTTCTTATATACAGTGTGTGTGTTTGTTTGTTTGTATGTATGTATGTATATATGTGTATATAGAAAATTGCAAAGGGGTACCAGCACTCACTTTATTTGTAGTTCATCATCCGGGGTGCTCTTCAAGTGATGTACATGTAAATCAGGCAAGGGGGGAAGGCACTCGCCATATTAGTATCAAACTCTTTTATTGTTAACGTTTTCGGGGTTGCCCCCGTCCTCAGACGTCCTCAAAACACGACAGGTCTGGGTGCAAGAACCATAGCGAAAATTACACAACAAATTAATACAACACACAGAGAAAGTCCAGCACTCACTTACAAGCTCTCGGCTAAGATTTAAAAGCAAAAATGGAAAGGTTAGTTACCGCATCTGGCCAAATGGGACAAGCCCAGGTACCACGTCAAGGTCCTTTCCAATACCTGGGACTCTAAAACAGCCACACAATGCAAGCTCTCAAATCCAAACAAACCTTTCAATTTTTGCTTTTAAATCTTAGCTGAGAGCTTGTAAGTGAGTGCTGGTCTTTCTCTGTTTGTATTAATTTGTTTTGTAATTTTCCCTATGGTTCTTGCACCCAGACCTGTCTGGGGTTAACTGCCTGTGACTATGGGGACAGCCCAGCTTCCTGTGAGTGCCTGTGAGCACCCAGGGCTGAGCATGTTGCAGGGTCATGTGATGTGTACCCGTTCCGGTATGAGAGCGCCAGTCCCCTTCCGTGTTTTGTATATGTCTAGGGTGATTTGTTTGGATTTGAGAGCTTGCATTGTGTGGCTGTTTTAGGGTCCCAGGTATTGGAAAGGACCTTGACGAGGTACCTGGGCTTGTCCCATTTGGCCAGATGCGGTAACTAACCTTTCCATTTTTGCTTTTAAATCTTAGCTGAGAGCTTGTAAGTGAGTGCTGGGTTTTCTCTGTGTGGTGTGTGTGTATATGTATGTATGTGATCTCTGATGAAGCGCATTGCACATGCGCTAAACACGTCAGATCTACAACACCTTACCTTGTACACCACTGAGTGTCCTATCACCTATGCCTGAATAAACCCACTTGGTTGCAAACGATCCAGCTAGTCCTCGTCTCTTTGTTGTTCATATATGTATATGTATATGTGTGTGTGTGTGTGTGTGTGTGTGTGTGTATATTGATTCTCACAGAGTTCCAGCCAGCATTGAAAGTTTTTTTCTGGGGCCCCGTCTGCCATATTTATATTCAGTAACCGGATACTTGAGTGTTTTTGATACCATATGTGCCATATAGTTTTTTTATTGTGCCTGTCAGGGGCTCTCTATGTCGCACCTCTATAGTCATTTTCAGTATCATAGTTTGGAGTTCGTGTGTTCCCTGTTCTCAGCTCTCTTGTTTTTAGTAGTGGGTTCTGTATTGTTGGGATTTGGGTGGAGAATAGACGTCCCTGTCTAGGGAGTGATTTGGTGTTTTTTTTTAGTAATAAAGCATGTTGCACCCTGTGCAGCCTTGGTCCTTCTTTGATTGATATAATTATATATATATATATATATATTATTCTTTATTTATAAAGCGCCGAGAGATTCCGCAGCGCTGCCCATGGGTACAAGGATAACAGTACAATGGAGAAACAATACGATAAGACAAATACACAGAGAATTGAGGGCCCTATTCCAGTGGGAACTTACAATCTAGATGGGTGGGTGTGTGTATGTGTGTGTGTGTGTATATATATATATAATTATTGTGTGATAAAAAAAATATTTTCAAGAGGTGATTTAGCTTTTGATATATAACTTTATGAATGTATGTTAATGTAATTTCATTTCTTTTTCCTTAGGATGATAGATCAAAGCTACAGAAACCAGCGGTGAGTTTTGCCCATATAAGTTTTTTTTTTTTAGGGCTAGTTATAATCTTTTTGTGACCATTTTGCATATGAAGATCTGCATTGTACAACAGTGCATGAAATTATGTTGCATCTCATTAATACATAGTACTCGTTAATCCTTTATTCCAGACAATATGAAATAGTCCTGATACTCTACATAAATATAAAACAAAGAAAAGTTTACATTATGCACTTTTAACAAGTAGTGTCACTTTTTGTAACCTCCTTTACCCATTTCTCACAGATTGTCTTTCACTTTTTTGCTTTGTTTAACACGCTCATTCAGGTGAAGGCAGAGGTGGTTTTTGACCATTTACCTTTTTCAGGGAAATTAACAATAGTAGCCAGAACGATATAAAGGGTCATAGACCAGTGGTGCTGTTGGTGTTTACATTTATACTGCCCCCTTTCTGAAGTCCACCATTATGTATTAAGTCTTTTTGCAGCTGCATGGCAAAATACTAAAAATGTGACCCCCAGCAACTCTTGTATATAAGCTACATGCCCAGATATCACAAATTAGCAAGGAGCATGACCCAGCAGCCCATGTCATGCTCAGATATCACACAATAATATGGAACGTGGATCTAGCAATGCCTTTGTGACCCTCTACATGCCCTGATTAATAAATCAACTACTTGCCCAGATATAAAACTTTAACAATGTGCATTTCCTCCAACAATCAGTCTGCGAGCTCTCTTACCGTAAGACAGATCAATTGCACACACTTGCAGCTTTATGGCAAAACATAATGCCTTATGCCAGGTTAATACTTTCTCCAGTCCCCTTGCTTTCTGCTGTTTTTGCTGCTGCCACAAGCAGTTGCATTTTCACTTTATAACCTCAATTAGCACCAAGCTCAAGGACAGAATAGGCAGTGGAGAACTTAGGAAAGATGCATTTAAAGAAGTGGAGGCTCTGATGTACACAACTGAGAGACAGGTGAAAGTACTCTACAATTTGCATGTAATGGTAGCTTTTCATTTGCATTTAGCACAATAGGTGTAGTGTGTTGAAGAACAGGGACCTCCCTAGATCTGCTAGTGGGTGAGATGACAAACTATTCTGCTCTGAGATCCTGGATGAAACGTGATCTAAAAAAAAAATCTGAGCTACATACAGTCTCATTTGTGAATCTTTGTAAGCTGGGGTGTAACAATTAACCCTTTGGTTTTTGTTTTTTTCCCAACAGGACACATTCATTACAACCACTGAATCTGAATCCAGGTATTGTATTAGATTTGCTAAAATATTTCCAGAACGTACATATAATACACATACAGTATGTGCAATATTGAATGTGCTCATGCCATTGAACACACTAATTGCTTGATCTTTTGTTCCAGTAAATATTAAAACTTTAATTTTGTCTTTGGAAACTCCCATCAATATAGAAATATGTATACAAATGTACTTGTTTTCTTGGTATCCTTAGTTGAAAAAGAAAGTGTACATATCCTTAACTACTGGACACTAGCTAGTGATTAGTGCCTGTTGTCATTGGCTTAATAGTTTTCAGCTAACTCCCGGTAGTGCAGGGGTGGACAATTACCAGCCCTACAGATGTTATGGACTACATCTCCCATGATGGTTTGCCTGCATTATGGCTGAACAAAAACATTATGGGAGATGTAGTCCATAACGCAGTAATTGCCACTATGGGGTTGATCAGTCCTTTTAGCAAAGTTTATCTATTGGTTTTCAACAGAAAATCACCATTATGTGTTTAATCTCTTTGCAGGGTTTAAAACCGTTAATTACAAGCAATAATTCACTAGAACATTTTCATTTTGCACTTTTGTATCCCTTTATGGAATCATTTTAATGGGGATGAAAACAGCAGTGCGGGTTAAGTGTGTACAGCGCTGGACTCGATAACACCTAATGAGCTTGAGGGCCCGTGTTTCTGGCGAGCCTTCAGACTTGCGAGAAACACAAGTTATGGAGCAGCGGTCCACTGCTCCATAACCTGTCCGCCTGCTCTGGGGAGGTGGACAGACATCGCCACAATTCAAACCGATTGAATACGATCGGGTTGATTGACACCCCCCTGCTAGTGGCTGATTGGCCGCGAATCTGCAGGGGGCAGCGTTGCACCAGCAGTTCACAAGAGCTGCTGGTGCAAGGCTGAATGTGGAGAGCGTATTGCTCTCCGCATTCAGCGAGGTCTGTCGGACATGATCCGCAATGTCGGATCATGTCCGACAGGCCTTTAATAAATAGGCCCCTCAGCCTCTTCTTCAGTATTAATACAGTTAATATAGCAATTGATACAAAGGCCTCAATTTATCAAGCTGTCTACTTACCTGCATTCGACGGCCCCAATACGCTCGCCTAAGATCGCCTAACATCGCCGCCGCGGATCTGAATACGTTCACCAAATTTTTCAAGAAAGCTGTCAAAAAGCCGCTCACCAAGTATGGTGCGATGAGCAGCGGACTGTTAACCAACAGTCATCGATCTTGTTACACTTCGGCGTCTTTGAAGCTTTCTTGCTAGCCTGTCACTAAGCTCCAACACTATACTATACTGTTTACCCCCTATACCGCTGCTCCCGGACCCCGCCGCAACTATAATAAATATATTAACCCCTAAACCACCTCTCCCGGACCCCGCCGCAACTATAATAAATATATTAACCCCTAAACCGCTGCTCCCGGACCCCGCCGCCACCTACATTATACATATTAACCCCTAATCTGCCCCCCTACATAGTTATTAACCACTATCCTGCCGATCCCGGACCCTGCCGCCACTATAATAAAGTAATTAACACCTAAACCTAAGTCTAACTCTAACCCTAACACCCCCTAACTTAAATATATATTTAAAATAAATTTAAATAAATATTACTATTGTTAACTAAATAATTCCTATTTAAAACTAAATACTTACCTATAAAATAAACCCTAAGATATCTATAATATAATTAATAATTACATTGTAGCTATTTTAGGATTTATTTTTATTTTACAGGCAACTTTGTATTTATTTTAACTAGGTACAATAGTTATTAAATAGTTATTAACTATTTAATAACTACCTAGCTAAAATAAAGACAAAATTACCTGTAAAATAAAACCTAGTTTTAAGTTACAATTACACCTAACACTACACTATCATTAAATTAATTACATAAATTAACTACAATTAAATAAAACTAATTACAATTAACTAACGTAAAAAAAACCCACTAAATTACAGAAAATAAAAAAGAATTTTAAGCTAATTACACCTAATCTAAGCCCCCTAATAAAATAAAAAAAGCCCCCCAAAATAATAAAATTCCCTACCCTATACTAAATTACAAATAGCCCTTAAAAGGGCCTTTTGCTGGGCATTGCCCCAAAGTAATCGGCTCTTTTACCTGTAAAAAAAAAAAAAATACAATACCCCCTCAACATTAAAACCCACCACCCACACACCCAACCCTACTCTAAAACCCACCCAATCCCCCCTTAAAAAAACCTAACACTAACCCCCTGAAGATCACCCAGCCGGGCTCAAGTGGACCTCCAGACCGGCAGAAGTCTTCATCCAGGCGGCATCTTCTATCTTCATCCATCCGTAGAGGATCGGGTCCATCTTCAATCCATCCGACGCGGAGCATCCTCTTCCATCGACGTCCTAACACTGAATGAAGGTTCCTTTTAAATGACGTCATCCAAGATGGTGTCCCTTGAATTCCGATTGGCTGATAGGATTCTATCAGCCAATGGGAATTAAGGTAGGAAAAATCCTATTGGCCGATCCAATAGAATGCAAGGTCAATCCTATTGGCTGATTGCATCAGCCAATCTGATTTTTCCTACCTTAATTCCGATTGGCTGATAGAATTCTATGAGCCAATAGGAATTCAAGGGACACCATCTTGGATGATGTCATTTAAAGGAACAGTCATTCATCGTTTAGTCGTCGGGATCAATGGATGCTCCGCGTCGGATGTCTCCAAGATGGAGCTGCTCCTCGTCGGATGGAAGAAGATAGAAGATGCTGTCTGGATGAAGACTTCTGCCCATCTGAGGACCACTTCGCCCGGATTCGTTAAGGACTTAGGCCCGGCTGGGTGAAGACGGCTCAAGGTAGGGTGATCTTCAGGGGGTTAGTGTTAGGGTTTTTAAAGGGGGGTTTGGGTGGGTTTTAGAGTAGGGTTGGCTGTGTGGGTGGTGGGTTTTAATGTTGGGGGGTGTATTTCTTTTTTTACAGGTAAAAGAGCTGATTACTTTGGGGCAATGCCCTGCAAAAAGCCCTTTTAAGGGCTATTTGTAATTTAGTATAGGGTAGGGAATTTTATTATTTTGGGGGAATTTTTTATTTTATTAGGGGCTTAGATTAGGTGTAATTAGTTTAAAATTCTTGTAATTTTTTTTTATTTTCTCCTGTTAAGTGTAGTCAGTCCACGGGTCATCATTACTTCTGGGATATTAACTCCTCCCCAACAGGAAGTGCAAGAGGATCACCCAAGCAGAGCTGCTATATAGCTCCTCCCCTCTACGTCACACCCAGTCATTCTCTTGCACCCAACTAATAGATAGGATGTGTGAGAGGACTGTGGTGATTATACTTAGTTTTTATATCTTCAATCAAAAGTTTGTTATTTTAAAACAGCACCGGAGTGTGTTGTTCCTTCTCAGGTAGAATTTGAAGAAGAATCTACCTGAGTTTTTGGATGATTTTAGCCGGCGTAGCTAAAATTCATTTTGCTGTTCTCGGCCATTCTGAGGAGTGAGGTAAACTTCAGATCAGGGGACAGCGGGCAGGTTCACCTGCAAAGAGGTATGTTGCAGTATATTATTTTCTGAGGAATGGAATTGACTGAGAAAATACTGCCAATACCGATATAATGTAAGTTCAGCCTTAAATGCAGTAGTAGCAACTGGTATCAGGCTGTTTATGTATATATGTGTACACTTCAGTATTCTGGGGAATGGCACTTCTCTGGGTAATACTATATGCATATAATTTTTAGCCTAACTTGCAGTGGGAACGTCTAGCAACAGGCTGTTTAATGACATTTCATGATATTTGATTTTAAACGTTTTTGCTGGCATGCTAAATTGTTTAATTATCTGAGGTACTGGGTGAAAAATTGTTTTTGGGCACTGTTTTTCCACTTGGCTGTCGTTTATTTTAATTTAAGACAGTTTACTGAACTTCCCTCACTGCTGTGGGTGAGGGGGAGGGGCCTATTTTGGCGCTTTTGCTACGCATCAAAAATTCAGTCAAAAGTCTTTTTCTCTTGCTGCATGATCCGGATCGTCTCTACAGAGCTCAAGGGTCTTCAAAAATTATTTTGAGGGAGGTAATCACTCACAGCAGACCTGTGAGATTGTGCTTTGACTGTGATAAAAAACGTTTATATTTTGTACATTTTTTTCTGCTATTAAGGGTTAGTTATCCATTGCTAATGGGGGCAATTCTTTGCTAAATTTATGCCTTTACCGGGAAAAATTTGATTGTTATAATTTCTCCAACATAGGTGTGTCCGGTCCACGGCGTCATCCTTACTTGTGGGATATTCTCTTCCCCAACAGGAAATGGCAAAGAGCCCAGCAAAGCTGGTCACATGATCCCTCCTAGGCTCCGCCTACCCCAGTCATTCTCTTTGCCGTTGTACAGGCAACATCTCCACGGAGATGGCTTAGAGTTTTTTAGTGTTTAACTGTAGTTTTTATTATTCAATCAATTTAGTTCTTTCAGTTCTTCAGGGGGTTCCGTTTGAACCCTTACATTCCGTTGATATTAAGTTATTATCTTGGAAAGTTTTGTTTTTAGTTGCAATTTCTTCTGCTAGAAGAGTTTCAGAATTATCTGCTCTGCAGTGTTCTCCTCCTTATCTGGTGTTCCATGCAGATAAGGTGGTTTTACGTACTAAACCTGGTTTTCTTCCAAAAGTTGTTTCTAACAAAAACATTAACCAGGAGATTATCGTACCTTCTCTGTGTCCGAAACCAGTTTCAAAGAAGGAACGTTTGTTGCACAATTTGGATGTTGTTCGCGCTCTAAAATTCTATTTAGAAGCTACAAAGGATTTTAGACAAACATCTTCCTTGTTTGTTGTTTATTCCGGTAAAAGGAGAGGTCAAAAAGCAACTTCTACCTCTCTCTCTTTTTGGATTAAAAGCATCATCAGATTGGCTTACGAGACTGCCGGACGGCAGCCTCCCGAAAGAATCACAGCTCATTCCACTAGGGCTGTGGCTTCCACATGGGCCTTCAAGAACGAGGCTTCTGTTGATCAGATATGTAGGGCAGCGACTTGGTCTTCACTGCACACTTTTACCAAATTTTACAAGTTTGATACTTTTGCTTCTTCTGAGGCTATTTTTGGGAGAAAGGTTTTGCAAACCGTGGTGCCTTCCATTTAGGTGACCTGATTTGCTCCCTCCCTTCATCCGTGTCCTAAAGCTTTGGTATTGGTTCCCACAAGTAAGGATGACGCCGTGGACCGGACACACCTATGTTGGAGAAAACAGAATTTATGTTTACCTGATAAATTACTTTCTCCAACTGTGTGTCCGGTCCACGGCCCGCCCTGGTTTTTTTAATCAGGTCTGATAATTTATTTTCTTTAACTACAGTCACCACGGTACCATATGGTTTCTCCTATGCAAATATTCCTCCTTAACGTCGGTCGAATGACTGGGGTAGGCGGAGCCTAGGAGGGATCATGTGACCAGCTTTGCTGGGCTCTTTGCCATTTCCTGTTGGGGAAGAGAATATCCCACAAGTAAGGATGACGCCGTGGACCGGACACACCGTTGGAGAAAGTAATTTATCAGGTAAACATAAATTCTGTTTTTTCCAGTTCCTTATTATTAAACTGTCATAACTTTTTTCTGTGCTTCTTAAAGGCACAGTGCGTTTTTCATATTACTTGTAATTTGAGTGAAAAGTATTTCCAAGCTTGCTAGTTTAATTGCTAGTTTGTTAAACATGTCTGACTCAGAGGAATATCTCTGTGCTATATGTGCAAAAGCCAAGGTGGAGCCCAATAGAAATTTATGTACTAATTGCATTGATGCTACTTTGAATAAGAGTCATTCTGTACAAATTGAACATCATTCACCAAACAACGAGGGGGAAGTTATGCCGACTAACTTGCCTCACGTGTCAGTACCTGCATCTCCCGCTCGGGAGGTGCGTGATATTGTAACGCCGAGTACTTCAGGGCGGCCATTACAAATCACACTACAGGACATGGCTACTGTTATGACTGAAGTTTTGTCTAAATTACCAGAACTTAGAGGTAAGCGAGATCACTCTGGGGTGAGAACAGAGTGCGCTGATATTAGGGCCATGTCAGATACTGCGTCACAATTTGCAGAACATGAGGACGGAGAGCTTCATTCTGCGGGTGACGGATCTGATCCAAATAAACTGGATTCAGACATTTCAAATTTTAAGTTTAAGCTGGAAAACCTCCGTGTATTACTAGGGGAGGTCTTAGCGGCTCTGAATGATTGTAACACAGTTGCAATACCAGAGAAAATGTGTAGGTTGGATAAATATTTTGCGGTACCGTCGAGTACTGACGTTTTTCCAATACCTAAGAGACTTACTGAAATTGTTACTAAGGAGTGGGATAGACCCGGTATGCCTTTCTCACCCCCTCCTATATTCAGAAAGATGTTTCCAATAGACGCCACCACACGGGACTTATGGCAAACGGTCCCTAAGGTGGAGGGAGCAGTTTCTACTTTAGCTAAGCGTACCACTATCCCGGTGGAGGATAGCTGCGCCTTTTCAGATCCAATGGATAAAAAGTTAGAGGGTTACCTTAGGAAAATGTTTGTTCAACAAGGTTTTATATTGCAACCCCTTGCATGCATTGCGCCTGTCCCGGCTGCAGCAGCATTTTGGTTTGAGTCTCTGGAAGAGACCCTTGAATCAGCTCCATTAGATGAGATTACACACAAGCTTAAAACCCTTAAGCTAGCTAATTCATTTATTTCTGATGCCGTAGTACACTTAACTAAACTTACGGCTAAGAATTCCGGATTCGCCATTCAGGCACGCAGAGCGCTGTGGCTAAAATCCTGGTCAGCTGATGTTAGTTCTAAATCTAAATTACTTAACATACCTTTCAAAGGGCAGACCTTATTCGGGCCCGGTTTGAAGGAAATTATCGCTGACATTACAGGAGGTAAAGGCCATGCCCTGCCTCAAGACAGAGCCAAACCTAGGGCTAGACAGTCTAATTTTCGTGCCTTTCGTAACTTCAAGGCAGGAGCAGCATCAACTTCCTCTGCACCAAAACAGGAAGGAGCTGTTGCTCGATACAGACAAGGCTGGAAACCTAACCAGTCCTGGAACAAGGGCAAGCAGGCCAGAAAACCTGCTGCTGCCCCTAAGACAGCATGAAGTGAGGGCCCCCGATCCGGGAACTGATCTAGTGGGGGGCAGACTCTCTCTCTTCGCCCAGGCTTGGGCAAGAGATGTCCAGGATCCCTGGGCGTTAGAGATCATATCTCAGGGATATCTTCTGGACTTCAAAGCCTCTCCCCCAAAAGGGAGATTTCATCTTTCAAGGTTGTCAACAAACCAGATAAAGAAAGAGGCGTTTCTACGCTGTGTACAAGATCTTTTACTAATGGGAGTGATCCACCCGGTTCCGCGGTCGGAACACGGACAAGGGTTTTACTCAAATCTGTTTGTGGTTCCCAAGAAAGAAGGAACCTTCAGACCAATCTTGGATTTAAAGATCCTAAACAAATTCCTAAGAGTTCCATCGTTCAAAATGGAAACTATTCGGACAATCTTACCCATGATCCAAAAGGGTCAGTACATGACCACAGTGGATTTAAAGGATGCCTACCTTCATATACCGATTCACAAAGATCATTACCGGTATCTAAGGTTTGCCTTCCTAGACAGGCATTACCAGTTTGTAGCTCTTCCATTCGGGTTGGCTACGGCTCCAAGAATCTTCACAAAGGTTCTGGGCTCTCTTCTGGCGGTGCTAAGACCGCAAGGAATTTCGGTGGCTCCGTACCTAGACGACATTCTGATACAAGCGTCAAGCTTTCAAACTGCCAGGTCTCATACAGAGTTAGTACTGGCATTTCTAAGGTCGCATGGGTGGAAGGTGAACGTAGAGAAGAGTTCTCTCTTACCACTCACAAGGGTTCCCTTCTTGGGGACTCTTATAGATTCTGTAGAAATGAAGATTTACCTGACAGAAGACAGGTTAACAAAGCTTCAAAATGCTTGCCGTGTCCTTCATTCCATTCAACACCCGTCAGTGGCTCAATGCATGGAGGTAATCGGCTTAATGGTAGCGGCAATGGACATAGTACCCTTTGCACGCCTACATCTCAGACCGCTGCATTTGTGCATGCTAAGTCAGTGGAATGGGGATTACTCAGATTTGTCCCCTACTCTGAATCTGGATCAAGAGACCAGAAATTCTCTTCTATGGTGGCTTTCTCGGCCACATCTGTCCAGGGGGATGCCATTCAGCAGACCAGATTGGACAATTGTAACAACAGACGCCAGCCTTCTAGGTTGGGGCGCTGTCTGGAATTCCCTGAAGGCTCAGGGATCATGGACTCAGGAGGAGAGTCTCCTTCCAATAAACATTCTGGAATTGAGAGCAGTTCTCAATGCCCTTCTGGCTTGGCCCCAGTTAACAACTCGGGGGTTCATCAGGTTTCAGTCGGACAACATCACGACTGTAGCTTACATCAACCATCAAGGAGGGACAAGAAGCTCCCTAGCGATGATGGAAGTATCAAAGATAATTCGCTGGGCAGAGTCTCACTCTTGCCACCTGTCAGCGATCCACATTCCTGGAGTGGAAAACTGGGAGGCGGATTTCCTAAGTCGTCAGACTTTTCATCCGGGGGAGTGGGAACTTCATCCGGAGATCTTTGCCCAAATACTTCGACTTTGGGGCAAACCAGAGAGAGATCTCATGGCGTCTCGCCAGAACGCCAAGCTTCCTTGTTACGGGTCCAGGGACCCGGGAGCAGTCCTGGTAGATGCTTTGACAGCACCTTGGACCTTCGGGATGGCCTATGTGTTTCCACCCTTCCCGATGCTTCCTCGATTGATTGCCAGGATCAAACAGGAGAGAGCATCGGTGATTCTGATAGCGCCTGCGTGGTCACGCAGGACCTGGTATGCAGATCTAGTGGACATGTCATCCTGTCCACCTTGGTCTCTGCCTCTGAGACAGGACCTTCTAATTCAGGGTCCTTTCAAACATCAAAATCTAATTTCTCTGAAGCTGACTGCTTGGAAATTGAACGCTTGATTTTATCAAAGCGTGGTTTTTCGGAGTCAGTTATTGATACCTTAATACAGGCTAGGAAGCCTGTTACCAGAAAGATTTACCATTAAAATATGGCGTAAATACTTACATTGGTGCGAATCCAAGAGTTACTCATGGAGTAAGGTTAGGATTCCTAGGATATTGTCTTTTCTACAAGAAGGTTTAGAAAAGGGTTTATCCGCTAGTTCCTTAAAGGGACAGATCTCAGCTCTGTCCATTCTTTTATACAAGCGTCTGTCAGAAGTTCCAGACGTTCAGGCTTTTTGCCAGGCTTTGGCCAGGATTAAGCCTGTGTTTAAAACTGTTGCTCCACCATGGAGCTTAAATTTAGTTCTTAACGTTTTACAGGGTGTTCCGTTTGAACCCCTTCATTCCATTGATATCAAGCTGTTATCTTGGAAAGTTCTGTTTTTAATGGCTATTTCCTCGGCTCGTAGAGTCTCTGAGTTATCAGCCTTACATTGTGATTCTCCGTATCTGATTTTTCATTCAGATAAGGTAGTTCTGCGTACTAAACCTGGGTTCTTATCTAAGGTTGTCACTAACAAGAATATCAATCAAGAGATTGTTGTGCCATCATTGTGTCCTAATCCTTCTTCAAAGAAGGAACGACTTCTGCACAATCTAGATGTAGTCCGTGCCCTGAAATTTTATTTACAGGCAACTAAAGATTTTCGCCAAACTTCTTCCCTGTTTGTCGTTTATTCTGGACAGAGGAGAGGTCAAATAGCTTCTGCTACCTCTCTCTCTTTTTGGCTTCGTAGCATAATACGTTTAGCCTATGAGACTGTTGGACAGCAGCCTCCTGAAAGAATTACAGCTCATTCCACTAGAGCTGTGGCTTCCACTTGGGCCTTTAAGAACGAGGCCTCTGTTGAACAGATTTGCAAGGCTGCAACTTGGTCTTCTCTTCATACTTTTTCCAAATTTTACAAATTTGACAGTTTTGCTTCTTCGGAGGCTGTTTTTGGGAGAAAGGTTCTTCAGGCAGTGGTCCCTTCCGTATAAAGATCCTGCCTGTCCCTCCCGTCATCCGTGTACTTTAGCTTTGGTATTGGTATCCCAGAAGTAATGATGACCCGTGGACTGACTACACTTAACAGGAGAAAACATAATTTATGCTTACCTGATAAATTCCTTTCTCCTGTAGTGTAGTCAGTCCACGGCCCGCCCTGTTTTTTATGGCAGGTCTAAATTTTTAAATTATACTCCAGTCACCACTGCACCCTATAGTTTCTCCTTTCTCGTTTGGTTCTCGGTCGAATGACTGGGTGTGACGTAGAGGGGAGGAGCTATATAGCAGCTCTGCTTGGGTGATCCTCTTGCACTTCCTGTTGGGGAGGAGTTAATATCCCAGAAGTAATGATGACCCGTGGACTGACTACACTACAGGAGAAAGGAATTTATCAGGTAAGCATAAATTATGTTTTTCTGTAATTTAGTGTTGTTGTTTTTTGTACTTTAGTTAATTTTATTTAATTGTAGGTAATTGTATTAAATTAATTTATTTAATTGTAGTATGGTGTAATTGTAACTTGGTTAGGATTTATTTTACAGGTAAATTTGTCTTTATTTTAGCTAGGTAGTAATTGAATAGTTAATAACTATTGTACCTAGTTAAAATAAATACAAAGTTGCCTGTAAAATAAAAATAAATCCTAAAATAGTTACAATGTAACTATTAGTTATATTGTAGCTATCTTAGGGTTTATTTTATAGGTAAGTATTTAGTTTTAAATAGGAATAATTTAGTTAATAGTAATTTTATTTAGATTAATTTAAATAATATTTAAGTTAGGGGGGTGTTAAGGTTAGACCTAGGTTTAGGGGTTAATAACTTTAATATAGTGGCGGCGGTGTGGGGGGGGCAGGATAGGGGTTAAACACTTTATTTAGTTGCGGCGGGGTCCGGAAGCGGTAGGTGGCAGCGGTGAGGGGGGGGGGCAGATTAGGAGTGTTTAGACTTGGGGTACATGTTAGGGTGTTAGGTGCAGACACTTCCCATAGGAATCAATGGGATATTGGGCAGCAGCGAACATGAGCTTTTGCTGCTGTCAGACTCCCATTGATTCCTATGGGATCCGCCGCCTCCAAGGGGGCGGATTGAAAACCAGGTACGCTGGGCCGGAATAGTGGCGAGCGTACCTGGTTGTTATTTGATAACTAGCAAAAGTAGTCAGATTGTGCCGAACTTGCGTTCGGAACATCTGGAGTGACGTAAGCATCGATCTGTGTCGGACTGAGTCCAGCGGATCATATGTTACGTTACTAAATCCTACTTTTGCTGGTCTGTAGGGCTTGATAACTATGGTGAATCAACCTCGCCACAAATACGCTGTGGAATTCCAGCGTATTTGTGGTTGACGGCTTGATAAATAGAGGCCAAAGAGTGTCTGGTTTTAACCTAACTGAAATATTTCAGTACTATTCCGGATGTTTTATGATTTGATTTTATGATATGCTATGTGTTTTAAATAATATTAAATTATTATTACTTAATCAGTTTAGAGTTTTTTACATTATTGGGATTTCCCATTGCACTACATTTGTTATTTTATTGTTATGGTTAATATTATGCACCCTATTAAGACAGAATTTCATACCACTCCGTGATTTTGACACTTAGTGCTTTTAGCACCTTTCCATATACTGTTTTCGTTTTGCATGAGAACAGCAGTGCAATATACTTTCAATCTTTCTTTCATCAGATAGTGAGAGTCGACGGGTCACCACATGTGGTAATACACCACCTGACCACTAGGAGGAGATAAAAGAAATCCATATATTTGACAGTACCTTATTATTATAGTTACTGTTTTCCTCTTAAGGGTTAATCAGTTTTACATTTTACGATTTCTTCCTTTCCGAGTTATCTGTGTGTTTTGTATTGCTTCTTTGCTTCAGTTTAGTTCTGATACTTAAAGGGACAGTCAACATTAAAATGAATGTTACATAATTTGCACTATGTTCAGAATTATGTAACATTAACCTAGCAAAAAATGGATTTTAAAGATTTAACTCCCCATACCCGTTCTTACCTTACCATACTCGCCAGCCTCTTCTGTTTTCTTCAACTAAACACGAGGTAGCGCCTTTGAAAACAGCGTGCTTGTGATGCACTGTTGAAGAAAACAGTACAGAATTGTGTAACATTAAAGGGACAGTCAACAACAGAATTTTTGTGGTTTTAAAAAATAGATAATCCCTTTACCCATTCCCCAGTTTTGCATAACCAACACTGTTATATAAATATACCTTTTACCTCTGTGATTACCTTGTATCTAAGCATCTTCTGACAGCCCCCTGATCACATGACATTTTATATATCTATTGAATTAAATTTTAGCCAATTAGTGCAGTGTCTGTCACAATCCACGGGCGTGATCACAATGTTATCTATATGGTTTACATGAACTAGCTCTCCCCTGTTGTGAAAAGCAAAAAAAAGCATGTGATAAGAGGCGGCCTTCAAGAGCTTAGAAATTATCATATGAACCTTCCTAGGTTTAGCTTTCAACTAAGTATACCAAGAGTACAAAGCTAAATTGGTGATAAAAGTATATTGGAAAGTTGTTTAAAATTACATGCCCTATTTGAAACATGAAAAGTATTTTTTGGACTTGACTATCCCTTTTAATTTTAACGTTGACTGACCCTTTAGGCTACTTACTGTTACTTTAAATCAAACTAGTGCTGCTTAGGCCACTGGTCCATCAGATGACACTAAGGTAGGCCCTAACCGTTCAATTTTTTTTGCTTTTTAAGGATTCTTAGGTGTGTGTCCCTGCTCAGCTTTGTACGTCATATGCTGAGTCTATTTCTAATCCTAAACATGGTTTTGCTGTGCTTCAGAGTGTGAAATGGTTTTTGTCTTATCAAAGTTGCTCTCAGGAGGGTTTATCTGAACTTTCTTCAAAACTTAGTGTATTCACTTTGCTATTAATGAGGTATTGGCTATTCCTCCAGCATTTAAGCACAGGCATTTGAGCTTTTAGCTCATCAGAGACTTCCCTTAGTAGTGGCCCATAAAACAGCCTTCCCCTTTTCTTGTGCCTGACTCAGTTTCTGAACTTCTTTCTAAAGAATGGCAGAAGCTAGGTAATCCTTTTTTTCCAGCTGCTAAATTTAAGTATGTGTTTTTTCTTTCCTATGGCATTGAGAGTCCACAACTTAATTCCAATTACTTGTATGATATTCACCTCCTGGCCAGCAGGAGGAGGCAAAGAGTACCCAAGCAGAGCTGTTAAGTGTCACTTCCTTTACCTATAACCCCCAGTCATTCTTTGCCACTGTGAAGGGAGGACAGCAAAGATTTAATCCTTTTATGGGTAGTTCTCACTGCAAGCAAGGATTAGGGTCAAGCTGTCTCCATGTCAATCTCTTTAGTAAGATTAATGGTGACTTTTAGTAGTTAGAAGGCGGCGAGGTGGTCTTTTGCTTTACTTCTAAAACAATTGCTACCCCTTTGTAGAAAACCAGATTTAGTTACTCTGTTCTTTTGTTTGTCTACAGGTCCCTGATAGAGAGTGGAGCATCTGTCACACCTTAGTAGCTGTCTCTCTGCCTGGCAGCTGGATACACAGTTAAGTTCCTTTGCCTTCTAGGTACTGAAGGTTGCACTTGAAGGGGTTAAATCCTTTATTGGATCTTATTGGGTCTTTGCTTATCCTTTTTATTGATTGTACATATAAAGGGCAGTTTGCAGGCACGTGTATGTGTTCAGGGGAGCTGATAATCAGGAGACTTAAGGGTTAATAATTTTCCTTTGTTTTGAGAGAGAGTATCTCTCGAGACTGGCTGAAGGGTTAATAAGGGGGTTTAGATTTTCCCTTTTTATTGATTCTGAAAATTCTTCTTAATTACGGAACAGTAACAAGTGTTTACTATTTTTATGGATAGGAGTTCTCTAGAAACGTGCGCTTTTTACTGTGGCTCTGTTTTTTTTTCCATAGCTGCTTACGTGACTCTCCACTCTTCTGTGTACTACGCAGAGCGGAGCTTTTGTCAGTCAGTGAGTCTGATCTGTGATGGCTGTGTGTTTGCCAATCGGATCGTCTTGGCAGAAAATACTTTTTAATACCGGCTGGAGAGTCCCTCATACTATTTCTAGTGGCAGCTTCTGGTCCGGATAGGGTAGGACACCTCAGTTAGACTGAGGGTTAGAACTGCTTTATTTTTACCTAAAATTTTGCATGTGCTTTAGCAATTTATCGCTCTGAAGGATTCCATGGATGGATTACATGGATGGAAGATAAACTTAGAAAAGAGTTATCTGATCCCAAGTACCAGGGTGGAATTCCTGGGTACTATAACAGACCAGAGACATTGCAAGCTAACTTCGGAATGTCTTGCCCTCTGGACCTCCTTGAGTCCCTCGGTTGCTCAGTGTATGGAGTTGATTGGTTTCATGGTGTCCTGCATGGATATCATTTCTTTTGCCAGGTTCCGTCTCAGACCTTTACAGCTGTGCATGCTGAGGCAGTGGAATGGCGATCATTCAGATTTGTCTCAACAGATTGTATTAGACAGTCGGTCGAGAGAATCGCTCTCTTGGTGGCTCTGTCCAGATCATCTGTCCCAAGGGACATGCTTCTTAAGACCATCCTGGGAGATTGTGACTACGGACGCAAGCCTATCTGGATAGGGAGCGGTTTGGGGTGCCAGGAAGGCACACGGGTTGTGGACTCAGGAGGAGTCCTTCCTCCCTCCCAATCAATATTTTGGAACTACGGGCAATATTCAAGGCCTTGAAGGCTTGGCCACTTCTGGGTCCGTCCCAGTTTATCAGATTGCTATCAGACAATATAGCCTTGGTGGCTTACATCAACCATCAGGGGGGAACGAGAAGTTCCTTGGCGATGAAGGAAGTATGTCAGATTCTGGAGTGGGCGGAGGCCCACAGCTGTTGGCTGTCAGCTATCCAATTCCGGTTGTGGACAACTGGGAGGCGGATTTTCTCAGCAAACAATCCTTTCATCCAGGGGAATGGTCTCTCCATCACAAGGTGTTTGCGGAGATATGCAGCAAGTGGGGGACGCCGGAGATGGATCTCATAGCGTCCCGTCTCAATACCAAGCTACCCAGGTACGGGTCGAGGGATCCCCAAGCGGATCTAATAGATGTACTAGCAGTGCCCTATAGGTTCAAACTCGTATATCTTTTTCCTCCAATACCGTTTCTTCCTCAAGTGGTGGCCCGCATCAAGCAGGAGCGGGTATCGATAATCCTGATTGCTCCATTGTGGCCGCGAAGGACGTGGTTCGTGGATCTAGTGGGGATATAATCATCTCCTCCGTGGAAGTTACCTTGTCGCAGAGACCTGCTGATATAAGGTCCATTTGTTCATCAAAATCTAGATTCTCTGAGGCGACTGCGTGGAGATTGAACGCTTAGTCTTAGCCAAGAGTGGTTTCTCAGAGTGTCATTTATACTCTTATTCAAGCTCGTAAACCAGTTACTCTGCGTATCTACCACAAAGTGTGGAGGACCTACTTATTCTGGTGTGAAGAGCGTGGTTTTTCCTGACACAGAGTTAAGGTTGCCAGGATCTTATCTTTTCTCCAGGATGGGCTGGAGAAGGGCCTTTCTGCTAGTTCCCTGAGGGGTCAAATTTCGGCTCTGTCGGTTTTATTGCACAAGAGACTGGCTGAGCTTCTAGACGTGCAGTCCTTTGTTAAGGCTCTGATTAGGATCAGACCTGTGTTTAGATCTGGGGCTCCTCCTTGGAGCCTAAATCTTGTTCTTCGGGTTTTGCAACAGGTTCCCTTTTGAGCCTCTGCATTCCGTTGACATTAAATTGTTATCTTGGAAGGTTCTCTTTTTATTGGCTATTGCCTCTGCACGCAGAGTTCCTGAGATCTTTGCTTTGCAATGTGAGCCCCCTTGTCTGATTTTTTTTTTTTTTTTCATGCAGATAAGGCAGTTTAACGTACTGAATAAGGTTTTCTTCCTAAGGTTGTGTCAGATCGCAACATCAATCAGGAGATTGTGGTTTCTTCCTTATGTCCTAATCATCCTTCATCGAAGGAACTCTTACTTCACAATTTGGATGTGGTTCCGACCTTGAAGTTCTTTCTTCAGGCTACTAAGGAGCTTAGACAATCTTCCTCTTTGTTGTCTATTCGGGGAAGCATAAGGGGCAGAAGGCTACTTCGACTTCCCTATGTTTTTGGTTAAGGAGTGTCATCCATTTAGCTTACAAGACAGCAGGACATTGTCCTCCTGAGAGGATAACGGCTCATTCCACTAGAGCAGTGGCTTCCTTTTGGGCCTTTAAGAACGAGGCCTCTATGGATCAGATTTGTAAGGTGTCTACCTGGTCCTCCTTACATGCATACTTTTTAAAAATTTTACAAGTTTGACGTTTTTGCTTTGGCTGAAGCAGCTTTCGGGAGACAGGTTTTGCAGGCTGTGGTGCCCTCAGAATAGGGTCCACTTCTTCCTTTTTGCTCCTTCCCGTTATTCATTCAGTGTCCTCTGGAGCTTGGGTATAGTTTTCCCAACAGTAAGGAATGAAGCCGTGGACTCTCCCTATCTTAGGAAGAAAAACATTTATGCTTGCCAGATAAATTCCTTTCCTTCCGGATAGGGAGAGTCCACGGCCCCCGCACGTTTTTTCTTGTCTATGGGTGGTCCCCTATTTTTTATTATTCTGGCACCATTTATACCCTAATGTTTCTCCTTCTTTTCCTTGTTCCCTCAGCAGAATGATTAGGGTAATGAGGAAGTGGGAGAGATATTTAAGCCTTTGGCTGGGGTGTGTCTGCCTCCTCCTGGTGGCCAGGTGTTTCCCAACAGTAAGGAATTAAGCCATGGTCTCTCTCCCATATCCGGAAGGCAAGGAATTTATCTGGTAAGCATAAATTTATGTTTTTCCCCTTAGCCCTGTTTTTAAAAAAAATGTTTCCTGTTGCTGACTCCATCCGTGGCGCACTGTGCCTAAGGTAGGGGGTACTATCTCTACTCTAGCCAAAATAACTACTTTTCCTATAGAGGATAGTTGTTCCTTCAAGTATCCCATGGATAAGAAGCTAGAGGCTTACTTAAAAAATATGTATATCCATCAAGGTTTACAGTGGCAACCTTCTGCAAGTATTGCTACGGTTGCGGGAGGAGCATCTTATTGGTGCGATGACTTGTCTGAGTTGATATCAGAAGAGATCCAAGATAGGATCAAGGCTCTTAAACTGGCTAATACTTTTATCTGCAATGCCAACATGCAGGTGATTAGACTGGGAGCCAAGAATTTTTGCTTCACTGTTCTAGCTCACAGAGCGCTGTGACTAAAATCTTGGTCGGCTTATGTAACTTTCAAGTCCATGCTTTTGTCTTTACCTTAGGGTAAGAATTTATTTGGTCCAGGTCTGGCGGAGATCATTTCCGAGATTATGGGTGGGAAGGGATCTTTCCTACCTCAGGACAAGAAGAATAGACCTAATGGTCACCAGAAATCTTATTTTCGTTCCTTTTCGTAATTTCAAAGGACAGAAGTTTTCTTCCTCCTCCAAGCCGGAGCAATCCAAGACCTCATGGAGGTCTAGTCAGCCTTGTAATAAGGGGAAACAAACCAAGAACCCTTCCAATGATTCTAAATCATCATCAAGGGACCGCCCCCGGTCTTGGATCAGGTAGGGGCAGACTTTCCCTTTTTAGTCAGGCTTGGATACGAGATGTTCCAGACCCTTGGGCGGTGGACATAGTATCCCAGGTTTACAGAATAGGATTCAATACTTGTCCTCCCAGGGGCAGATTCATCCTCTCAAGATTATCTGCAAACCAGGTAAAGAGAGAGGCCTTCTTAAACTGTGTAAAGGACTCCCTGGTAGTGATTGTTCCAGTTCCTGTAAGAGAACAGGGTCTAGGACTCTATTCAAATCTTTTTGTGGTTCCCAAAAAGGGGATAACTTTCCGTTGTCTCAACAAATTCCTCAGTGTTCCGTCCTTCAAAATGGAAACCATTTGTTCCATTCTTCCCTTGGTCCAAGAGGGTCAGTTCATGACCACCATAGACCTGAAGGACGTGTATCTAAATGTTCCCATTCACAGAGATCATCACCAGTTTCTGAGGTTTGCCTATATGGACAAGCATTTCCAGTTTGTTTACACTTCCATTTGGCCTTGCCACGACTCCCAGAATATTCACAAAGGTTCTGTGGGCTCTTTTGTCAGTGGTCAGATCTCAGGGAATTGCGGTGGCACCTTACCTAGATGACATCTTGGTTCAGGCGTCCTCTTTTCATCTAGCAAAATCTCATAAAGAGATGTTTTCTTATCTAAGTTTCCACAGGTTGAAAGTGAATCTGGAAAAGAGTTCCCTTGTTCCAGATACAAGGGTGTGTTTCTTAGGGACAATCATAGATTCCCTGTCCATGAACATTTTCAGAAAATTCAAACTTCTTGCCTCGTGCCTTTCTCTCCAGTCTGTTATTCGTCCGTCAGTGGCTCATTAAAAGCTCAGGGTCTGTGGACTCAGGAGTAGTCTTCTCTTCCCATAATCATCTTAGAGTTGAGAGCAATCTTCAATACCTTGACAGCTAGGCCTCCTTAGTCCGGTTTATCAGATTCCACTCGGACAACATCACCTCGGTGGCTCACATCAACCACCAGGGAGGAACTCTGAGTTCCTAAAAAATGAAGGAGGTGACTCGACTCATTCTTCAGTGGCCGAAGCTCACAATTGTCTCCTATCTGCCATCCACCTTCCAGGAGTGGAAAACTGAAAGGTGGATTTTCTCAGCAGACAGACCTTCCATCCCGGGGAGTAGGCTCTCCGTCCGGAATATTCTTAAAGATAACTCTCAGGTGGGGGGGTTCTGGAGTTGGATCTAATGGCGTCTCGCTAAACTTCCAAAGTACGGTTCAAGGTAAAGACATCCTAAAGCTGCTCTGATGGACGCTCTGGTGGTTCCTTGGAACTTCAATCTGGCATACCCGTTTCCTCCGTTTGCTCTCCTTCCACGAGTCATTGCTCGTATCAAACAGGAGTGAGCGTTTGTTATTCTCATAGCTCCGGCATTGCCTCACAGGATCTGATTTGCGGATCTGGTGAAGATGTCATCTCTTCCACCTTGGAGGTTACCTCTGAAGAAGGACCTTCTACTTCAGGGTCCCTTCCTTCATCCAAATCTAGATTCTCTGAAGCTGATTGCTTGGAGATTGAATGCCTAGTTTTAGCTAGGCGTGGCTTTTCTGAGACGGTTATTGAGTACCATGAGATTTGAGAAACTATTCGTAAGGTGAATGCAGCTGTTTCCACTCTTGCCAGGTGTTCCACTATTCCTTTGGAGGATCGATCCTTTAGATAATACACTTTAAAGTTTTTTCATAGGAAATCTTTTCAACTTGAAGGCTTTATGGTTTGACCTGATGTAAGTGTTGCCTATTGAGGCTGCTACTTTGGTGTGACAAACTTTTTTCTGGGGAAACCATTTTGGATTAGATTCAGGATCACATTAATCTCATGTGAACTGCAAACACCTTTATTTGTGATGCACCCGTGGAAATCGTTCGTATTAGTTCCTTAGAATGATGCTTTAGCTGTTTTAGCTAGACTTTGTGGCTTAAAGGGACATTGGACACATTTCTCTTTGCATAAATGTTTTGTAGATGATCCATTTAGTCCTTTTGGAAGTGTTTCTGTAAAAAATGTATAGTTTTTGCTTTTTTTTATAATATTGTGCTGATTTACAGACTCTGAACAACCCCACAAAGTTTTAGATGTATACTGATGTTTACAGATTCCTGCAGCTCCTGTTTGTATAATGTGCCTTTTCATATGCAGGGGAGGGGGGAAAAGCCTGCTGTTCCTGTTTTGCCAGCCCCTTTCTGTGGGTATTCCTGCCTAACCTTATCAACAGTGCTAAACTGGGAGCTTCTAAGTAAGTTTTTTTTAAAAGGTTTTATACTGGATTTTTAAATCAGTTTCTGTGCATATTCTTCATTATAGTAATGTCTTTTACATGCAGTTATATGGAAATTGGTGTATACTGTCCCTTTAAGTCTTGGGCTACTGATATAGTATCTAAATGTAGATTGCTATCCCCTTGCAGGGTAAGTCTCTGTTTGGGCCTGAACTGGATGCTATTATTGCTACAGTCATGGGCGGTAAGAGAGATTTCTTTCATGTAATTGGCAAGAGTCCATGAGCTAGTGACGTATGGGGAGATACAATCCTACCAGGAGGGGAAAAGTTTCCTAAACCTCAAAATGCCTATAAATACAACCCTCACCACACCCACAATTCAGTTTTACAAACTTTGCCTCCTATGGAGGTGGTGAAGTAAGTTTGTGCTTGATTTTCTTCGTTGATATGAGCTTCTCAGCATTTTGAAGCCTGATTCCTCTCAGAGTACAGTGAATGTCAGAGGCATGTGAAGGGAGTATCACCTATTGAATGCAATGGTTTTCCTGACAGGAGATCTATTTCATAGGTTCTCTGTTATCGGTCGTAGAGATTCATCTCCTACCTCCCTTTTCAGATCGACGATATACTCTCATATTCCATTACCTCTACTGACACTGTTTCAGTACTGGTTTGGCTATCTGCTATATGTGGATGGGTGTCTTTCGGTAAGTATGTTTTCATTACTTAAGACACTCTCAGCTATGGTTTGGTACTTTTATGTATTAATATAAAGTTTTAAATATATGTATTGTACTTATATTTGTCATGGGTCAGGTTTATGTATATTTCCTTTTTGCAGACTATCAGTTTCAAAATTGGTAAACATATTTAGGAAGATATCTTTTCTTACCTGGGGTATAGTCATTTCTTCAAATTGACTGCCTTTTCATTTATTTTCACGGCAAAATTAGGCTTGCGAGGTTGCAAAATGCTGATATTTATAGCATCATTCTTGACGTGAGAATTTTTGGTTCAAAGGTACGTTACGTGACGCAATACGTCATTTCCGGCGTCTTAGTTGACGCCAGGTTTCCTTGCACAAGGTTGCGTCTGCCATGACGCGAGTTGCGTCATTTCCGGATGTTAGCACCAGAAAATTTAATTTTGCGTTGTGCATCATACTTGGCCCCAAATAATTTATTTAACCCCACTTCCTATATGCCTCTTGCCTTTCTCTATGGCTGATGTTGCAGCTGCATCAACTTTTTGGTTGGAAAACAGGAAACAGATTCTTATTTTTCTAGCATTGTTTGCTTGCTTCAACATGTTAATCATTTTATCTGTGATGCTATTTTTGATATCATCAAAATTGATGTTAAATCTATGTCTTTAGCTATTTTAGCTAGAAGAGCTTTGTGGCTTAAATTTTGGAATGCTGACATGGTATCTATGTCTAGATTACTATCTCTTTCTTTCCAAGGTATTTTATTTGATTCTTAGTTGGATTCAATTATTTCAACTATCACTGGGGGAAGGGAGTTTTTTTTGCTTTAGGATAAAGACCTAAGGTTAAATCTAAAACCTTCTAATCCTTTTCGTCCTTTTCAACAGAATAAGGAACAGAAAGCCAATCCTTCCCCCAAAGAATCTGGTTCCAATTGGAAACCTTCAAGTTGGAATAAATCCAAGCCCTTTAAGAAACCAAAGACAGCCCCCAAGTCTGCATGAAGGTGCAGCCCTCATTCCAGCTCAGCTGGTAGGGGGCAGATTGAAATTTTTCCAAAACATTTGGACAGATTCTGTCCAAAAATCAGTGGATTCAGAGTATTGTCTCTCAAGGGTATTGAATAGGATTTAGAGTAAGACCTCCTGTGAGAAGATTTCTTTTCTCTCACACGTCCAAGTAAATCCAGTGAAGGCTCAGGCTTTTCTGAAGTGTGTTTCAGATCTGGAGCTTTCAGGGGTAATCATACCAGTTCCATTTCAGAAACAGGGTCTTGGGTTGTATTCAAATCTATTCATTGTACCAAAGAAAGAAAATTTATTCAGGCCAGTTCTGGATCTGAAATTTTGAATCGTTTTGTAAGAGTGCCATCTTTCAAATGGTAACTATCCTGCCTTTTTTTTCAGCAAGGTCATTATATGTCCACGATAGGCTTACAGGATGCATATCTTCATATTCCGATTCATCCTGACCACTATCGGTTTCTGAGATTCTCTTTTCTAGACAAGCATTACCAATTTGTCACTCTTCCATTTAGCCTAGCGACAGCTCCAAGATTTTTCTCAAAGGTTCTTGGTTCCCTACTCTCTATATTCAGAGAACAGGGTGTTCCGGTGTTTCCTTATTTGGACGATATCTTGGTACTAGCTCAGTCTTTACATTCTGCCAAATCTCACACGAATCAACTAGTGTTTCTTCAAAGACATGGTTGGAGGATCAATTTACCAAAAAGTTCCTTGATTCCTCAGACAAGGGTCACCTTTTTAGGTTTCCAGATAGATTGTGTCCATGACTCTGTCTCTAACAGACGAGAGACAAATTAAATTGGTTTCAGCTTGTCAAAACCTTCAGTCTTGATCATTCCCTTTGCTCGTTTTTATATAAGACCTCCGCTTTGTATGCTGGATTAATGGTGCAGGGATTATACAAGGATGTCACAGTCAATATCCTTAAATCCCAATGTTCGACTCTCTCTGACTTGGTGGTTAGACCACCATCGTTTAGTTCAAGGGGCTTCTTTTGTTCGTCCAACCTGGACTGTAATCATAACAGATTCAAGTCTTTCAGGTTAGGGAGCTTTCTGGGGATCTCTGACAGCACAAGGAGTTTGGACACCTCAAGAGGCGAGATTACCAATCAATATTTTAGGACTCTGTGCTATTTTCAGGGCTCTTCAGGCTGGTCTCTGTTGAAGAGCGAATCATTTATTTTCAGACAGACAATATCACAACTGTGGCATATGTCAATCATCAAGGTGGGACTCACAGTCCCCTAGCTATGAAAGAAGTATCTTGGATACTTTCTTGGGCGGAATCCAGCTCTTTCTATCTCAGGTATAGTCAATTGGGAAGCGGATTATCTCAGCCGTCAGACTTTACATTCGGGGGAGTGGTCTCTCGATCCAGATGTGTTTTTTTTTTTTCAGATTGTTCAGATGTGGGGTCTTCCAGAAATAGATCTGATGGCTTCCTATATAAACAAGAAACTTCCCAGGTACTTGTTCAGTTCCAGGGATCCTCAGGCGGAGTCGGTGGATGTGTTAGCAGTTCCTTGGTTTTACCAACTTGCTTATATCTTCCCACCTCTAGTTCTTCTTCCAAGAGTGATCTCCAAGGACATCATGGAACAATCGTTTTTGTTTCTGGTAGTACCAGCATGGCCTCACAGGTTTTGGTATGCAGATCTTGTTCGGATGTCCAGTTGCCAACCTTGGCCACCTCCTTTAAGACCAGACCTTCTGTCTCAAGGTCCATTTTTCCATCAGGATCTCAAATCTTTAAATTTGAAGGTATGGAAATTGAACACTTAGTGCTTAGTCATAGAGGTTTCTTTGACTCCGTGATTAATACTATGTTACAGGCTCGTAAATCTGTTTCTAGGAAGATTTATTATAGAGTTTGGAAGACTTATATTTCATGGTGTTCTTTTCATAAATTCTCCTGGCATTCTTTTAGAATTCCTAGAATTGTACAGTTTCTTCAGGATGGTTTGGATAAAGATTTGTCTGCAAGTTCCTTGAAGGGACAAATCTCTGCTCCTTCTGTTTTATTTCACAGAAAGATTGCTAAGATTCCTGATATTCACTGTTTTATACAGGCTTTGGTCCGTATCAAGCCTGTCATATCAATCTCTCCTTCTTGGAGTTTTTGTTTGGTTTTGAAGGCTTTTCAGGTTCCTCTTTTTGAGCCTATGCCTTATTTGGATATTAAACTACTTTATTGGAAAGTTTTGTTCCTTTTGGCTATCTCTTCTGCTAGAAGAGTTTCCGAATTATCTGCTCTTTCTTGTGAGTCTCGTTTTCTGTTTTTTCATCAGGATAAGGCAGTTTTGTGGACTTCATTTGAATTTCTTCCTAAGGTTGTGAATTCTAATAACATTAATAGGGAAATTGTTGTTCCCTCTTTGTGTCCTAATCCTAAGAATTCTTTGGAGAGATCCTTACATTCTTTGGATGTTGTTAGAGCTTTGAAATATTATATTGTAGCTACTAAAGTTTTCTGGAAGACTTCTGGTCTATTTGTCTTTTCTGGTTCTAGGAAACGTCAGAAAACTTCTGCCATTTCCTTGGCATCTTGGTTAAAGCTTTTGATTCATCACGCTTATTTGGACTCAGGTCAGGTCAGGCCCGCCTCAGAGAATCACAGCTCATTCTACTAGATCAGTCTCCACTTCATGGGCCTTTTAAGAATGCAACTTCAGTTTATCAGATTTGCAAAGCAGAAACTTGTCTTTTTTTTGCATACATTTACTGAATTCTACCATTTTTATGTGTTTGCCTCTTCGGAAGCAGTTTTGGTAGAAAAATTCTTCAGGCAGCTTTTCCAGTTTGATTCCTTTGCTTATGTTTTAAGTTTTTTCTTTTCAATTATGAGAAAAACTTACTTTTTGGATGTTGATTTAATTTTTTCAGCAGAAAATGGCTGTTTTTATTTTTCATCCCTCCCTCTCTAGTGACTCTTCTGTGGAGTTACACATCTTGGGTATTAATATCCCATACGTCACTAGCTCATGGACTCTTGCCCATTACATGAAAGAAAACCTAGTTTATGTAAGAACTTACCTGATAAATTCATTTTTTCATATTGGCAAGAGTTCATGAGACCCATCTTGTTTTTGGTGGTTATGATTTTTTGTATAAAGCACAATTATATTTCCAGTTCCTTTTTTGATGCTTTCTACTCCTTTTTCTATCACCCCACTACTTGGCTGTTTGTTAAACTGAATTTTGGGTGTATTTATATGCATTTTGAGGTTTGGGAAACTTTGCCCCTCCTAGTAGGATTGTATATCCCATACGTCACTAGCTCATGGACTCTTGCCAATATGAAAGAAATGAATTTATCAGGTAAGTTCTTACATAAATTATGTTTTTCTGCCCCAAGATAAAAAAAAATCTAAGGGTAATCTTAGATCGGCAGGGTGTTTTGTTTCTTCAGGCAAGCTAAGGCTCAGAAAGTGTCCCCCCTCAGCCCAGAGTTCTGGCTACTCCTCCAAATATTCCTGAAAGTCCAGCCCTCCTTAGTCCAAAAACAAACTGTCCTAGAAGTCTTACCCAGTCTTCAAGACCACATGAAGTTGCGGACCCCATGCCAGACCAGTCTTTTTCGGGAGTCCTGTGAGAGATCTGAGATATGCTAATTCTTTCCACAGAATATCAAATAAGCTTTCGTTCAAGGCTTCCTCAGGGAAGATTATTTCTGTCTCACATGCCTTCAGTGATTGCTCAAATCTTTCCAGTTTACTTCTATTACCTAATTTATTTTGTTCTCTTAGTATCCTTTGTTGAAAAGCACACCTAGGTTGGTTTATGAGCTGTAAGCTAGCTGCTGATTGATAGTTGCACATATATGCTTCCTGTCATTGGCTTACTGATGTGTTCAGCTAGCTCCTAGTTGTACACTGCTGCTCCCTCAATAAAATATATCACATGACTGAAGCAAAATTGATAATAAAAGTAAATTGGATATTTGTTTAAAATCACATACTCTGACTGACTGAATCATAAAAGAAAGAAAAAATGGGCTTCATATCCCTTTAACTCCTCAGACAAGTGTGTTTCTTCTGAGGTTTGTAATTGGTTCAGTGTCTATGCTTTTTTTCCACCCTGACAGATCAGCACAGACTGAAGCAGCAACATGCCTTTTGCCCTTCTGCATCTGAATCCTCTTCGTTCCATTGCTCAGTGCATGGAAGTTGTCAGTCTCATGGTGGCTGCCTCAGATGCATTTCCATTTGCCAGATTTAATCTTTGGTCCCTCCAATTGCAGATGCTGCATCAATAAATTAGGTACCATGAGGATTGGTCTCAGAGGATCCTGTTAGATCACAGTGTAAAACAGTTTCTAGACTGATAGCAGATTCATTATTCCTTGGTTCAGTGGATCTCATCTCTTCTGCCAATGTCAACCTTGTTCGGTTAAAGGGCAGTCTGGGGGTTTTGGAGAGTGCAGGGAGTTAGGTCTTCCCAGGAGGCGAGGTTACCCATAAATATATTGGAAGTCTGTGCAATCTTCAGAGCTCTGCAGAGTTGGCCCAACCTCAGACAGGAATCATTTTTGCAATTCCACAGCAGTGACTTATGACAATCAGAGGGGAACTTGTAGTTCCTTAGCCATGAAGTCCAGTGTCATAAACTGGGCATAATGACATTGCATGATTTCTGCAATCCAAATTCAGGGTGGGAACATTTTGGGAGGCATACATTCTCATTCACTAGTTTAATTAGCCAGGGGGATGGATTCTGAATCAGGAAGTTCTCAACCAAATTGTGAGATGTTGGGTCTTCCAGAGACAGATATCCCTACCTTTTAGCTTGAATCACAAACTTCCTCAGTATTGTTACAGGTCTCAGGACTCTCAGGCAAGTCTGATAGATACCCTAGTGGTTCCCTGGCCGTTAAACCTGCTTTATATCTTTGATCTATTTTGTGTTACCTATATACAGTTATAGCCAGAATCCAGCAGGAACAAGCCTCAGCAAATCTGATTGCTTCGGTGTGACCTGTGAGGATTTGGTTTGCAGATCTGGTTTAGATGTCCTTGTGCCTTCCTTGGAGGCTTCCTCTAAGAAGGGATCTTCTCTTGCAAGGAACTTTAATTTCTCCAACATTGGTGTGTCTGGTCCACAGCGTCATCCTTACTTGTGGGAATATCTCTTCCCCAACAGGAAATGGCAGAGAGTCCCAGCAAAGCTGGCCATATAGTCCCTCCTAGGCTCCGCCCACCCCAGTCATTCTCTTTGCCGTTGCACAGGCAACATCTCCACGGAGATGGTTAAGAGTATGTGGTGTTTTAGTTGTAGTTTTTTTTTATTCTACTATCAAGAGTTTATTTTAAAATAGTGCTGGTATGTACTATTTACTCTGAAACAGAAGAAGATGAAGAATCTGTTTGTGAGAGGAAGATGATTTTCGCAGATAGTAACTAAAATCGGGCGCTGTTTCCACACAGGACTGTTGAGATGAAGTAACTTCAGTTGGGGGAAACAGCAGACTTTTTCTGCTTAAGGTATGACTAGCCATATTTCTAACAAGACTGTGTAATGCTGGAAGGCTGTCATTTCCCCTCATGGGGACCGGTAAGCCATTTTCTTAGTCTCAAACAGAATAAAGGGCTTAATATGGGCTATAAAACTGGTAGACACTTTTATGGGCAAAATCGATTGCTTTATTTGGGCATTTTATACACGTTTACTCTTGTAATTCACACTTATAAGCTTGGGGAACGTTTTTTAACGTCAGGCACTGTGTTAGACACCTTTCCAGTCAGGAAGGGCCTTCCCAGTTGTAGGCTGAGCCTCATTTTCGCGCCATTACTGCGCAGTTACTTTTTGAGAGCAGACATGCAGATGCATGTGTGAGGATCCCAAAGTAGTTGGAAAACTTCCTAGGAGGCTTCATTTGGTATCGTATTCCCCTCTGGGTTTGGTAAAGTCGCAACAAAGGCTGTAGCTGGGACTGTAGAGGGGTTAAAACTGTAACTTTAAGGGTTAAAGCTTTGAAAATTGGTGTGAAATACCTTGAATGCTTTAAGACACTGTGGTGAAAATTTGGTAATTTTTTAACAATTCATTCATACTTTTTCACATATTCAGTAATAAAGTGTGCACTGTTTAAAATTTAAAGTGACAGTAACGTTTTGTTTAAAACATTTTTTTTGTACTTTATTGACAAGTTTAAGCCTGTTTAACATGTCTGCACCTTCAGATAAGCTATGTTCTGTATGTATGAAAGCCAATGTGTCTCCCCCTTCAAAATTGTGTGATAATTGTGCCATAGCGTCCAAACAAAGTAAGGACAGTACTGCCACAGATAATGAAATTGCCCAAGATGATTCCTCAGATGAAGGGAGTAGACATGGTTATACATCATCTCCTTCTGTGTCTACACCAGTTTTGCCCACGCAGGAGGCCCCTAGTACTTCTAGCGCGCCAATGCTTATTACCATGCAACAATTGACTGCTGTAATGGATAACTCCATAGCAAATATTTTATCCAAAATGCCAGCATATCAGAGAAAGCGCGATTGCTCTGTTTTAAACACTGAAGAGCAGGAGCGCGCTGATGATAATTGCTCTGTCATACCCTCACACCAATCTGAAGGGGCCATGAGGGAGGTTTTGTCAGATGGGGAAATTTCAGATTCAGGAAAAATTTCTCAACAGGCTGAACCTGATGTTGTGACATTTAAATTTAAATTAGAGCATCTCCGCGCACTGCTTAAGGAGGTGTTATCTACTCTGGATGATTGTGACAACTTGGTCATTCCAGAAAAATTATGCAAGATGGACAAGTTCCTAGAGGTTCCGGTGCACCCCGACGCTTTTCCTATACCCAAGCGGGTGGCGGACATAGTGAATAAGGAGTGGGAGAGGCCCGGCATACCTTTTGTCCCCCCTCCTATATTTAAAAAATTATTTCCTATGGTCGACCCCAGAAAGGACTTATGGCAGACAGTCCCTAAGGTCGAGGGGGCAGTTTCTACTCTAAACAAACGCACTACTATTCCTATCGAGGATAATTGTGCTTTCAAAGATCCTATGGATAAAAAATTGGAGGGTTTGCTTAAAAAGATTTTTGTACAGCAAGGTTACCTCCTGCAACCCATTTCGTGCATTGTTCCTGTCACTACAGCAGCGTGGTTCTGGTTCAAGGAACTGGAAAAGTCTCTCAGTAGAGAGACTCCGTATGAGGTTATGGACAGAGTTCACGCACTCAAGTTGGCTAATTCTTTTATTTTAGATGCCGCTTTGCAATTAGCTAGATTAGCGGCGAAAAATTCAGGGTTTGCAATTGTGGCGCGCAGAGCGCTTTGGCTAAAGTCTTGGTCAGCGGATGTATCTTCCAAGACAAAATTACTTAATATCCCCTTCAAGGGTAAAACTCTCTTTGGGCCAGAATTGAAAGAGATTATTTCTGACATCACTGGGGGAAAGGGCCACGCCCTTCCACAAGATAGACCTTTCAAAGCCAAGAATAAGTCTAATTTTCGTTCCTTTCGCAATTTCAGGAACGGACCGACCTCTAACTCTGCATCCTCTAAACAAGAGGGTAACGCTTCACAAACCAAACCAGCCTGGAAACCGATGCAAGGCTGGAACAAGGGTAAGCAGGCCAAGAAACCTGCTGCTGCTAACAAAACAGCATGAAGGAGTAGCCCTCGATCCGGGACCGGATCTAGTAGGGGGCAGACTCTCTCTCTTTGCTCAGGCTTGGGCAAGAGATGTTCAGGATCCCTGGACGCTAGAAATAGTTTCTCAGGGTTATCTCCTGGAATTCAAGGAACTACCCCCAAGGGGAAGGTTCCACATATCTCACTTATCCTCAAACCAAATAAAGAGACAGGCATTCTTACATTGTGTAGAAGACCTGTTAAAAATGGGAGTGATACACCCAGTTCCAATGGCGGAACAAGGAATGGGATTTTACTCAAATCTGTTCGTAGTTCCCAAAAAAGAGGGAACCTTCAGACCAATTCTGGATTTAAAAATCCTAAACAAATTTCTCAGAGTACCATCGTTCAAAATGGAGACCATTCGAACGATCCTACCTACAATCCAGGAAGGTCAATTTATGACTACTGTGGATCTAAAGGATGCGTATCTACATATCCCTATCCACAAAGAACATCATCAGTTCCTAAGGTTCGCCTTTCTGGACAAACATTACCAGTTTGTGGCCCTCCCATTCGGGTTAGCCACTGCTCCAAGGATTTTCACAAAGGTACTCGGGTCCCTTCTAGCGGTTCTAAGACCGAGGGGCATTGCAGTAGTACGATACTTGGACGACATTCTAATACAAGCGTCGTCTCTTTCAAAGGCAAAGGCTCATACAGACATCGTTCTAGCCTTTCTCAGATCTCACGGATGGAAGGTGAACATAGAAAAAAGTTCCCTGTCTCCGTCGACAAGAGTTCTTTTCTTGGGGACAATAATAGATTCTTTAGAAATGAGGATTTTCCTGACAGAAGTCAGAAAGTCAAAACTTCTAAACACTTGTCAAGTTCTTCATTCTATTCCTCGTCCTTCCGTAGCTCAGTGCATGGAAGTAATAGGGTTGATGGTTGCAGCAATGGACATAGTTCCTTTTGCGCGAATTCATCTAAGACCATTACAACTGTGCATGCTGAAACAGCGGAATGGGGACTATACAGACTTGTCTCCAGTGATTCAAGTAGATCAGAAGACCAGAGATTCACTCCGTTGGTGGCTAACCCTGGACCACCTATCCCAGGGAATGAGCTTCCGCAGACCAGAGTGGGTCATCGTCACGACCGACGCCAGTCTAGTGGGCTGGGGCGCGGTCTGCGAATCCCTGAAAGCTCAGGGACTATGGTCTCGGGAAGAGTCTCTTCTCCCGATAAACATTCTGGAACTGAGAGCGATATTCCATGCTCTCAGGGCTTGGCCTCAGCTAGCAAAGGCCAGATTCATAAGATTCCAATCAGACAACATGACGACTGTTTCTTATATCAATCATCAGGGGGGAACAAGGAGTTCCCTGGCGATGAAAGAAGTGACCAAAATAATACAATGGGCGGAGGATCACTCCTGCCACCTATCTGCGATCCCCATCCCAGGTGTGGAAAACTGGGAAGCGGATTACCTGAGTCGTCAGACTTTCCATCCGGGGGAGTGGGAACTCCACCCGGAGATCTTTGCCCAGTTGACTCAATTATGGGGCATTCCAGACATGGATCTGATGGAGTCTCGTCAGAACTTCAAGGTTCCTTGCTACGGGTCCAGATCCAGGGATCCCAGGGCGACTCTAGTGGATGCACTAGTAGCGCCTTGGACCTTAAACCTAGCTTATGTGTTTCCACCGTTTCCTCTCATTCCCAGGCTGGTAGCCAGGATCAAGCAGGAGAGGACCTCGGTGATCTTGATAGCTCCTGCGTGGCCACGCAGGACTTGGTATGCAGACCTGGTGAATATGTCATCGGCTCCACCATGGAAGCTACCTTTGAGACAGGACCTTCTTGTTCAGGGTCCATTCGAACATCCAAATCTGGTTTCCCTCCAGCTGACGGCTTGGAGATTGAACGCTTGATTCTATCAAAGCGAGGGTTTTCAGATTCTGTGATAGATACTCTGGTTCAAGCCAGAAAACCGGTAACTAGAAAAATTTACCATAAAATATGGAAAAGATATATCTGCTGGTGTGAATCCAAGGGATTCCCATGGAACAAGATAAAGATTCCTAAGATCCTTTCCTTTCTACAAGAAGGTTTGGATAAAGGATTATCTGCGAGTTCTCTAAAGGGACAGATTTCTGCTTTATCTGTCTTACTACACAAACGACTGGCAGCTGTGCCAGATGTTCAAGCATTTGTTCAGGCTCTGGTTAGGATCAAGCCTGTTTACAGACCTTTGACTCCTCCCTGGAGTTTAAATCTAGTTCTTTCAGTTCTTCAAGGGGTTCCGTTTGAACCTCTACATTCCATAGATATTAAGTTGTTATCTTGGAAAGTTTTGTTTTTGGTTGCTATTTCTTCTGCTAGAAGAGTTTCAGAGTTATCTGCTCTGCAGTGTTCTCCGCCCTATCTGGTGTTCCATGCAGATAAGGTGGTTTTGCGTACTAAGCCTGGTTTTCTTCCAAAGGTTGTTTCTAACAAAAATATTAACCAGGAGATAGTTGTACCTTCTTTGTGTCCGAATCCAGTTTCAAAGAAGGAACGTTTGTTACACAATTTGGACGTAGTCCGTGCTCTAAAATTCTATTTAGAAGCTACTAAAGATTTCAGACAAACATCTTCTCTGTTTGTCGTCTACTCTGGTAAAAGGAGAGGTCAAAAAGCGACTTCTACCTCTTTCCTTTTGGCTTAAAAGCATCATCCGATTGGCTTACGAGACTGCCGGACGGCAGCCTCCTGAAAGAATCACAGCTCACTCCACTAGGGCTGTGGCCTCCACATGGGCCTTCAAGAACGAGGCTTCTGTTGATCAGATATGTAAGACAGCGACTTGGTCTTCACTGCACACTTTTGCCAAATTTTACAAATTTGATACTTTTGCTTCTTCGGAGGCTATTTTTGGGAGAAAGGTTTTGCAAGCCGTGGTGCCTTCCGTTTAGGTAACCTGATTTGCTCCCTCCCTTCATCCGTGTCCTAAAGCTTTGGTATTGGTTCCCACAAGTAAGGATGACGGCGTGGACCGGACACACCAATGTTGGAGAAAACAGAATTTATGCTTACCTGATAAATTACTTTCTCCAACGGTGTGTCCGGTCCACGGCCCGCCCTGGTTTTTTAATCAGGATTGATAAATTATTTTCTCGAACTACAGTCACCACGGCACCCTATAGTTTCTCCTGTTTTTTCCTCCTGTCAGTCGGTCGAATGACTGGGGTGGGCGGAGCCTAGGAGGGACTATATGGCCAGCTTTGCTGGGACTCTTTGCCATTTCCTGTTGGGGAAGAGATATTCCCACAAGTAAGGATGACGCCGTGGTCCGGACACACCGTTGGAGAAAGTAATTTATCAGGTAAGCATAAATTCTGTTTTGATCAAGATCTCAAAACTCTAAATGTGATGACATGGCAGTTGAACGCTTAGTGCTGTCTATTAGAGGTTTTTCTAGCAAGGTTATTGACACCTTGATTCAGGCTAGGAAACCTGTTAACAGGCATATTTATAAAAGAAGATTAATTGTGTGGTGTGCTCGCAAAGGTTATTGCGAGTTTGAGTCCCGACTGGAGGTTCTGTATATGGGTTTGCCAGTCAGACCTGTGAAGGGTCAAATTTTAGCTTTCTGTATTGTTTCATAAGAAAATTGCTAAAATTCCAGATTTTCCAACCTTTGTTCAGGATCAGAATTTTAACCAGTTATTCATCCATTTTCTCCTCTTTGGAGTCTTAAACTGATTTTGAGGGTTCTTCAAGCTCCATCTTTTAAGCCGATGCATGGTTATTTCTTTTTTGCCAGTCCCATTAAGGAGCATCATTTTCACAATCTGGATGTTTTGAGAGCTTTCAAACATTATGTGGAAGCCACAAAAGATTTTAGACCTTCTTCTCCATTTTTAATTTTTCTGTGCCTCGCAAGGGCCATAAAGCTATGTTACGGTTTCATTAGCCGTCTGTCTTATAGCCTTTAAAGGGACACAAAACGTAATTTTTTTTTCTTTCATGATTCAGACAAAGCATACCATTTTAAACAACTTTCCAGTTTACTTCTATTATTAAATTTGCTTCATTCTCTTAGTATCATTTGTTCAAGGAGCAGTAATGCACTACTGGGAAGGGAAGTGATGCTTATCAGCTTTGCTGTGGTGCTCTTTGCCTCCTCCTGCTGGCCAGGAGTAATTGCTGATTCCGTGGACTCACCGTGTCAAGAACTAAATAAGTTTATCAGGTAAGCATAAATTTTGATTTTCTTCAATTTTCAATTAAGGTGATAGGAGTGTTATAGATTTAGTAGAAAGTTAAGTCGTATTTGTTAGGAGGTTAGAAAATGGGGAAGTTCTGCTTAATAGTAGAAGGTTTATTGGATCATTGGATAGCCATCCCAACAAATTGTCTCCGTAACATTGCTTTAAGATCTACAATAGACTGAAGAATGGGTGACTTTTTTTTTTTTTTTTTTTACTGATTTAAAATATTTCTATAATCTATTAATTATCCTTTTTTTTTCTCCCTAAATGTCAGTTGGTGGAGCAATTGGATTATCCCAGGCATATCTGCTATAATTGTTGCCTTGATGTACCGTTTCTACATGACAGATGAATAAGTGCATCACAATGAAACCATAACTAGGAAGACTCCTCCAGACCAAACAACCTGATCATCATCATACAGTGACCACAAGAGTTACTTAATGTGAGAACAAATGTTTTGCAGAATGCTTGTTTGTTTATTTCTGTAAAGCTAAAATCTTATTTGTTCCTCTTGTGCTTTTCTTTTTCTTCCCCTGTCAATTTTGTACACACTTTAACACTACATTATCCTCAATGATGTGGAGTAATTTCCCATCTCCGTTTATTTAATATCTTTGTTTAAGTTTTTAATATATTCTACAAAGCACCTGATCATTTAACTGTGGATCCGTCCTTTGGGAGAGCATTTTATCTAATATGAAATTAGGTAGAAATGAAATCTACAGAACATAAAATATAATAATGACAATAATGAGAATAAACATTTGGAAACAAAACATTTGAGTGATTTACCATATTTGTCTCAGAACTTCTTGATCCTTTTGTTTGTGATCTCAGTGAGTGCTATTCACCATTTGTTGTGTATTGCTGGCAATAAAATGTTTGAGACCTCATTGTGCTTTCATTGTACTGAAAGAAAATGTTTAATATTGTTGGCTAGTTTAAAATATCCAAAACTGAGGAATCCTTTTTTATAAGACCAAATATTTAGTTCATGTCTGATGCATATAGCAGTGTGTTACTATTTTTATTTTCCTATTTTTTGTTCCATATATTAAACCAACCACTAAATGTTTTTTGAAACCTTACTTTACTTGTGTATGTAAAGGAGAAATTGTATTGGATAATAATACATCTTATGATACAGACACTAAGCCATCTTATGCCATAAATGTGAGAGCAGAATGTAAAACTGAGCATTGGGTTGTTATTTGTAGGCCCGTTTGTCATTACATGGCCATCCAATATTTTGTCCTAGTCTCTTACTTTATTAGCCTAAACATTGCAAGGAAATATATTTCTTGCATCAAAACATGAGCTCTTGCTGAATACACTTATACAACATTTTGTACAAACTTGAGATTTTTCCTAATAAAGAATAACCCTTTTTATATTGTTGTTTTTGTTTTTACTTTCGCCAGATCTTTACATGCTATAGAAGTAAACTTATTTCCTTTCTGCGAAGACAAACAGATATAAGACCGTACAGCCATGTTAAACATATTGGTACAACAATTACATTTTTGTTTCGTTTATACATTAACACCATTACAAAAATAAAATAAAAATAAAAAGTTTTAACAGTTCAGTTTATTCTATGACAATTTTATAAGGATTTTGGAACGTTTTAAAGTTTGTCAGAGGTTTCTTTTAGACAAGATATTTCATTGCTCTTCATGGACCTTTTTTACTTTTGTATAAATATAGCCTAGAAATTAGTTTAGTAAATAGGTTTCAGATCTAGTTCTCTTTTCATGTGGCATTTTGAAAATTAAAACTAGAAGAAAGAGAGAGAGAAACTCAGATATATGTTTGGTATACTCCAACCAACTATAGTAGTAATGTTAAAAACTATGGTCTGGTGAAACAGAAAAAAAAAGATTTAAAATATAGAGGAACTATACTGAAAAAGGAAAAATGTATGCACTTTGTATTTAAAGGAACAGTCAAAATTAAACTTCAGATAGGGCATGACATTTTAAACAACTTTCTAATTTACTTTTATCAAATTTGTTTTGTTCTCTTGGTATTCTTTGTTAAAAAAAACCTTATCTCTGCATTTTTACAGTTTTTCACAGTTAGAAAGTGCTAGTTCATGTGTGCTATATAAATAACATTGTGCTCACTACCATGGAGTTATTTGTGTCAGTACTGATTGGCTAAAATGCAAGTCTGTCAAAAGAACTGAGATAAGGGAGCAGTGTGCAAAGGCTTAGATGCAAGGTAATCACAGAGGTAAAAAGTATATTAATATAACCGTGTTGGTTATGCAAAACTGGAATAAGTAATAAAGGGATCATCTATCTTTTTTCCCTAAGATATGGAGAGTCCACAACATCATTCAATTACTAGTGGGAATATCACTCCTGGCCAGCAGGAGGAGGCAAAGAGCACCACAGCAAAGCTGTTAAGTGTCACTCCCCTACCCATAATCCCCAGTCAATGTCTTTGCCACTGTCAATGGAGGAGGTTAAGTTTTGTGTCTGAAGAAATTAAATCCTTTTTTCGGGTACTTTTCCCTGCAAGCAAGGATTTGGGTTTAGTTGGGTCCACGTCAATCTCTTCAGTAGAGTAGTGGTGGCTTTTAAGCAGTTAGGAAGTTGTGAGGTAGTCCTTGCTTTGTTTCCTAACACATTGCTGCCCATGGTACAGAAAGCCAGTTGGTTAATCTGTTCTTTTCTTTTTCTACAGGTCTCTGTAAAGAGTATGTGTCCTTTCACACCTTGTGAGCTGTCTTCTTGCCAGACAGCTAGACTGCAGGTAAGTGCTTTTGTCTTCTAGGTCTTGGAGACTTTTACTTCAGAAGAATATGTCATATGCAGTAGATGGGGACATTTTAAAAATCATTTATACAGGATTTTCTTTGGCAGTGGGCAGGCACATTATGTATGTTAAGACTAGGGGTTAATCTTCCCTTTATCGGGACGTTTTTCCTCTTTGGGCTAATTTTGTTGAAACACTTTATTAGTAGGTGTGTGGCTTATGTTTTATACAGGGATTTATGTATGCACTTAAAATTTGGCAGTTGGTTTTCTTTGCTTGCTTAGCTATAACAGGCTAACTGACAGACTGCTTGAGCATTTGTGTAAATTAAGCATAAGTGTTATAGTAAAGCACCTCAGCCTGTCTGAGGTGTAGGGGGCCAGATTGGTTTATTATTTTAAAGAATTTTTGCATAACGTTAAGCGACTGTGGTATTAAAAATTATTAAAGTGCCCGTGTATTTAAGAAATTTCTACAATTTGGTGATTTTTTTATTTAGTATTCTGGGCAATGGACCACGACTTTTGACAAATGCTTGAAATGCCTTGAGGCACACATTGTTTTGCCTATGCAATTCTGTGCTGCATGCTTAGCTAGAACACTTCAATTTAAAGATAAATTGTTGCCCTCTGAGCCCAATGTCTCTCAGGATGATGATGTTCAGGCAATGCCGCAGCTTTCTCCTCAAACGTCCCAAGCCTCTATGGCGTCACATAAAGTGCCCTGCAGTTCCTCTCAGCCTCCTGGAGGAGTTAATTTGCCTGCAGATTTTGCTGCACAGGTATCTTCTGCGGCATTATTTGCTTTTCCTATGCTGGGAAAACGCAAGAGAAAAATTAGACATTCAGATAGTACGGTTTCTGTTCCACCTACTGCTACGCAGGGTGCCCTCCCTCATAAGTCTGAGGAGGAGGATACGTCGGTAGCCTCTGAGGGTGAAATCTCAGATTCGGACAGTTTTATTCCTTCATCTGATACTGAAGAAGTAAACTTCAGATTTAAGCTTGAACTTCTTTGTGTACTGTAAAGAAGGTATTGGCTACTTTGGACGACTCTGATACTTTGTTGTCAACCCTAAGAAGTCTAGTAAACTTAATAAATACTATGATGTTCCTTCCTCTGTGGAAGTGTTTTCTCTTCCAGATCGTGTGACAGATTATTTCACAGGAATGGGAGAAGCCAGGGATACCTTTCACCCCGTCTCCTGTCTTTAAAAAGATGTTTCTTTTGCAAGATGTACCGAGTCCACGGATTCATCCTAACTTGTGGGATATTGTCCTTCCTGACAGGAAGTAGCAAAGGGAGCACCACAGCAGAGCTGTCTATAAAGCTCCCCCCTTAACTCCACCCCCCAGTCATTCTTTTTGCTGGCTCTATGCAGGAAGGATAAAGAGAAGAGGTGTTAAACTGTAGTTTTTATTTTACCTTCAATCAAGAGTTTGTTATTTTAAATGGTACCGGTGTTGTACTATTTGCTCTCAGGCAGGACATAGATGAAGATTTCTGCTTGGAGGAGGATGATCTTAGCATTTGTAACTAAGATCCACTGCTGTTCCCACATGAGCTGAGGGAAAACTTCAGTGTGAGGAACGGTTCTTGCTATACAGCAATGAGGTATGTTCAGTCATTTTTCTGCAGAGACTGTGTTAACTCAGAAAGGCTGACAGTATCCCCTTTAGGGGAAGGGGAAGCAGTAATCCTAGGGTTAAGAGGTTTTACTAGCTTGCATAAAGGGCTTATTTTGTTTATTTTGGGCACTCAGTTTGTATGTGAAACTGGAAGGACAAACGTTTGGGTGTTCAGGGAGTAACGTTATTTATTGTAACTTTTGCAGAGGGTTAATTTGGACCCACATGGCTTCAGGCAAGGTTTTTTTGGATTTGGGTAGGCCCCAGCCACATCTAGTGTGGTGGGCGGGGCCTATTTTTGCGCCTCTGTTGCGCATTTAGTTCTACTGGCAAGCAGCAAGAAACTTCTCCTGAGGCCCTGATATTCATCCTGAGGGCCTAATCAAAGCTTTAATACCTTTCTATCGTTCCTAAGGGCAGGTAGGGCCACAGCAGAGCTGTGGCAAGGTGCTATTGGGGGTTTAAACTGGTTTTAGACATTTTGTGATCCGGTTTTGTTAATTGGGGGTGCATTGCTTATTTACTTGGGGTGCAATCCTCCTAAAGCTTAATATGTACACTGTGAAAATTTTAAGCTATTTTAACCTGTTTTGCAGTTTGTGTATGCCTTTTTTTCTCTTAAAGGCACAGTACTGTTTTTTTGAAAATTGTGTTTTTTTTTTCATTAAATAAAGTGTTTTCCAAGCTTGCTTATCTCATTACTAGCCTGTTTAACATGTCTGACATTGAGGAAACTCATTGCTCAATTTTTTTAGAAGCCATTGTGGAACCCCCTCTTAGAATGTGTCCCACTTGTACCGATGTGTCTATAACTTGCAGACAATATATTTTTGCCCTCTAGTTCTCCCCAAGTGTCACAACCAGTAACGCCCGCACAAGTGACGCCAAGTACTTCTAGTGCGTCTAATTCTTTCACCTTGCAAGATATGGCCTCAGTTATGAATACTACCCTTACAGAGGTTTTATCTAAACTGCCAGGGTTGCAAGGGAAGCGCAGTAGCTCTGGGTTAAGAACACATGCTGAACCTTCTGACGCTTTAGTTGCCGTATCCGATACTCCCTCACAATGTTCTGAGGTAGGGATGGGGGATTTGCTATCTGAGGGAGAGATTTCTGATTCAAGGAAGATTACTCCCTCAGACAGATTCAGATATGACGGCATTTAAATTTAAGCTAGAACACCTCCGTTTATTGCTTAGGGAGGTTTTAGCGACTCTAGATGATTGTGACCCTATTGTAGTTCCAGAGAAATTGTGTAAAATGGACAAATATTTAGAGGTTCCTGTCTACACTGATGTTTTTCCGGTCCCTAAGAAGATTTCGGACATTGTTACTAAGGAGTGGGATAGACCAGGTATGCCGTTCGCTCCCCCTCCTGTTTTTAAGAAAATGTTTCCCATATCTGACACCATGAGGGACTCATGGCAAACGGTCCCTAAGGTGGAGGGAGCTATTTCTACTTTGGCTAAGCGTACAACTATACCTATTGTAGACAGTTGTGCTTTCATAGATCCTATGGATAAAAAAAATAGAGGGTCTCCTAAAGAAAAGTTTTGTTCATCAAGGTTTTCTTCTTCAACCTATTGCATGCATTGTTCCTGTAACAACTGCAGCTGCCTTTTGGTTTGAGGCTCTAGAAGAGGCTCTTCAGGTGGAGACCCCACTAGAGGATATTCTGGACAGAATTAAGGCTCTTAAGCTAGCTAATTATTTTATTACAGATGCCGCTTTTCATCTCGCTAAGTTAGCGGCAAATAATTCAGGTTTTGCCATTCTAGCGCGTAGAGCGTTATGGCTTAAGTCCTGGTCGGTTGATGTGTCATCTAAATCAAAACTTTTGTCCATCCCTTTCAAAGGTAAGACCCTATTTGGACCTGCACTGAAAGAGATCATTTCAGACATCACTGGAGGGAAGGGTCATGCCCTTCCCTAAGATAAGTCGAATAAGTCAAGGACCAAACAAAATAATTTTCGTTCCTTTCGAAACTTCAAAGGTGATCCCGCTTCCTCATCCCCTGCGGCAAAGCAAGAGGGGAACTTTGCTCAATCCAACCTGGAGACCTAACCAGGCTTGGAACAAGGGTAAACAGGCAAAAAAAGCCTGCTGCTGCCACTAAGACAGCATGAAGGGGTAGCCCCCAATCCGGGACCGGATCTAGTAGGGGGCAGACTCTCTCTCTCTCTCTCTCTCTCTCTCTCTCTCTCTCTCTCTCTCTGCTCAGGCCTGGGCAAGAGACGTTCGGGACTCCTGGGCCGTAGAAATTGTAACCCAGGGGTACCTTTTTAGATTTCAAAGATTCTCCTCCAAGGGGGAGGTTCCATCTTTCTCAATTGTCTGTAAACCAGGCAAAAAGAGAGGCGTTCTTACGCTGTGTAGAAGACCTCTTTACCATGGGAGTGATCTGTCCAGTTCCGAAAGCAGAAAGGGACAGGGGTTTTTACTCCAATCTGTTTGTGGTTCCCAAAAAAGAGGGTACCTTCAGACCAATTGTAGATCTCAAGATTCTAAACCAATTCCTAAGAGTTCCATCCTTCAAGATGGAGACCATTCGGACTATTTTACCAATGATCCAGGAGGGTCAATATATGACCACTGTGGATTTAAAGGATGCGTATCTACACATTCCTATCCACAAAGATCATCACCAGTTCTTCAGGTTTTCCTTCCTGGACAGGCATTACCAGTTTGTGGCTCTTCCCTTCGGGTTGGCCATGGCGCAAAGAATCTTCACAAAAGTGCTAGGGTCCCTTCTGGCGGTCCTAAGGCCGCGGGGCATAGCAGTGGCGCCTTATCTAGACTGCATCCTTATTCAAGTGTCGACTTTTCAACTAGCCAAGTCTCACACGGACTTAGTGTTGGCCTTTCTAAGATCTCATGGGTGGAAGGTGAACGTGAAAAAGAGTTCTCTTATTCCTCTCACAAGAGTTCCATTCCTGGGAACTCTGATAGATTCGCTGGACATGAAAATTTTTCTGACGGAGGTCAGGAAATCAAAGATTTTGTCCACCTGCCGAGCTCTTCATTCCATTCCTTGGCCGTCAGTGGCTCAGTGTATGGAGGTAATCGGACTAATGGTAGCGGCAATGTCAGACCACTGCAACTATGCATGCTCAGACAGTGGAATGGGGATTATGCAGATTTATCTCCTCAGATAAATCTGGATCAAGAGACCAGAGACTCTTCTTTGGTGGTTGTCACAGGATCACCTGTGTTTCCTCAGGCCAGCGTGGGTTATAGTGACGGAAGCCAGCCTACTGGGCTGGGGTGCAGTCTGGAATTCCGTGAAAGCACAGGGTTTGTGGACTCAGGAGGAGGCCCTCCTACCGATAAATATTCTGGAATTAAGAGCGATATTCAATGCTCTTCAGGCATGGCCTCAGCTGGCTTCGGCCGGATTCATCAGATTTCAGTCGGACAACATCACGACTGTAGCTTATATAAATCATCAGGGGGGAACAAGAAGTTCCTTGGCGATGATAGAAGTTTCCAGGATAAGCCGATGGGCAGAGACTCACTCTTGCCATCTATCAGCGATCTATATCCCAGGGGTAGAGAACTGGGAGGCAGATTTTCTACGTCGTCAGACTTTTTATCCGGGGGAGTGGGAGCTCCATCCGGAGGTGTTTGCTCAACTGGTTCAGCTATGGGGCACACCAGAATTGGATCTGATGGCGTCTCGTCAGAACGCCAAGCTTCCTTGTTACGGATCTAGGTCCAGGGATCCTCAGGCAGTACTGATAGATGCTCTAGCAGTACCCTGGTCGTTCAACCTGGCTTATGTGTTTCCACCTTTCCCTCTCCTTCCGCGTCTGATTGCCAGAATCAAACAGGAGAGAGCTTCGGTGATTTTGATAACACCTGTGTGGCCACGCAGGACTTGGTATGCAGACCTGGTGGACATGTCATCTCTGCCACTGTGACAGGACCTTCTGATCCATGGTCCGTTCAAGCATCCAAATCTAATTTCTCTGCAACTGACTGCTTGGAGATTGAACACTTGATTTTATCAAGCGAGGTTTCTCCGAGTCGGTCATAGATACCTTGATTCAGGCTCGAAAGCCTGTCACCAGGAAAATCTATCATAAGATATGGCGTAAATATATTTTTTGGTGCGAATCCAAAGGCTACTCATGGAGTAAGATTAGGATTTTGTCCTTTCTCCAAGAAGGATTGGAGAAGGGGCTATCAGCTAGTTCCCTAAAGGGACAGATATCTGCTTTATCAATTCTATTGCACAAGCGTCTGGCAGATGTTCCAGACATTCAGTCGTTCTGTCAGGCTTTAGTTAGAATCAAGCCTGTGTTTAAACCTGTTGCTCCGCCATGGAGTTTAAATTTGGTTCTTAATGTTCTTCAAGGGGTTCGTTCCGTTTGAACCCATGCATTCCATAGACATTAAGCTTCTATCTTGGAAAGTTCTGTTTCTAGTTGCTATGTAGAGTTAGTGACCAAGTAGTCACAAGAAAGAGTACACTTTAGAGCACTCACCCCCTCATAAATTCATAGAGGTGTTGTGTGTGAAAGAATTGACACATTAAAAACATAAACACTTTAATAGAATTTATTTAAAAACTGGGTGTATTTTAAAAACACTGGAGAACTGATAGGTAGTATTGTGTAATACGTCTGAGAATATCTGACTGTATTAGTAATATTTGTGGTCGGTCAGTTATTGCAAATATGATTGGCGTCTCAGATTGTGAGAGTGAACCAAATAAATGAGGAGTACTAATAGATGAGCACTAAATTTAATGATATTAACCAAAAAGAGTTAATTATATATGGTTAATACAGTGCTACTACTTATTATGTATTAACTATTTTAGTTCTATTGATTATTAGCCGCTGCTCATAGGTCAAATCTAAGTCAAATTATCAAAATGAGTGTTGAGCATCATATGTTGACATGCTAGGCATAGGTTACCTCTTTAAAACAATATTGGTATATCTTCTAATAACTTGGTTTAGTTATTCTTACAAGTTGTAACATTCCTCTGTAATACCATATTGCTGTGTTAGTCTGTGTAAAGGGAAAACAATTATACTCGGGTACATAAGATTTTCTGATGTAGAAAGAGCTGCTAAGCAGCTTGCTACTGTTAGGACTAATAGTTGTAATAGTAATCACTGTTAGTTGTTATCAGTATCCTTAGGCTGACTTAATCACAGTCCAGAGTTTCTGAGCTATCTGCTTTATAATGCAATTCGCCTTATCTTGTTTTCCATGCTGATAAGGTGGTTTTGCGTACCAAACCTGGGTTCCTCCCTAAGGTTGTTTCTAACAGGAATATCAATCAGGAAATTGATGTTCCTTCTCTGTGTCCTAATCCTTCTAAGAAGGAACGTCTGTTGCACAACTTGGACGTGGTCCGTGCCTTGAAGTTTTATTTGCAGGCAACCAAAGATTTTCACCAATTATCTTCATTGTTTGTTGGCTATGCTGAAAAGCGTAGAGGTCAAAAGCTCACTCCACTAGAGCGGTGGCTTCCACATGGGCTTTTAAAAATGATGCTTCTGTTGAACAGATTTGTAAGGCTGCAACTTGGTCTTCACTTCATACATTTTACAAATTTGATACTTTTGCTTCTTCGGAGGCTATTTTTGGGAGAAAGGTTTTGCAAGCAGTGGTGCCTTCCGTTTAGGTTCCTGGCTTGTCCCTCCCTTCATCCGTGTCCTAAAGCTTTTGTATTGGTATCCCACAAGTTAGGATGAATCCGTGGACTCGGTACATCTTGCAAAAGAAAACAAAATTTATGCTTACCTGATAAATTTCTTTCTTTTGCGATGTACAGAGTCCATGGCCCGCCCTGTATATTCAAGACAGTATTTTTTTAATGTAAACTTCAGTCACCTCTGCAACTTATAGTTTCTCCTTTTCTTCCTTGGCCTTCGGTCGAATGACTGGGGGGTGGAGTTAATGGGGGAGCTATATAGACAGCTCTGCTGTGGTGCTCTCTTTGCTACTTCCTGTCAGGAAGGACAATATCCCACAAGTTAGGATGAATCCGTGGACTCGGTACATCGCAAAAGAAAGAAATTTATCAGGTAAGCATAAATTTTGTTTTCCTGTTGCTGGCTCCATTAAAGTTTCATGGCACACAGTGCCTAAAGTAGAATGGGCTATTTCTACTCTGGCTAAGAGAACTACAATCCCTATAGAGGATAGCTGCTTTTAAGGATCCCATGGAGAAAAAGCTGGAGGCCTCTTTGAAAAAGATGTATGTTCATCAAGGTCTTCAATGGCAACCTGCAGTTTGTATTGCCACAGTAGCAAGTGCGGCATCTTATTGGTGCAACGCCTTGTCAGAATCAATTTTAGTAGAGACTCCATTGGAGGGGATCCAAGATATGATTAAGGCTCTCAAACTAGCCAATTCTTTTTTTTCTGATGCTAACATACAAGTTATTAGACTGGGAGGCAAGATGTCTGGCTTTACTGTCTTAGCCTGCAGGGCTTTGTGGCTAAAAACTTGGTCAGCTGATGTTACCTCCAAGTGCAAGCTCCTGGCGCTTCCTTACAAGGGTAAGACCTGGTCTGGCAGAAATAATTTTTAATACGGTTGAAAAAGGGTCTTTTCTACCTCAAGACAAGAAGAACAGACCTAAAGAACGTCAAAGTAATTTCTCCAACATTGGTGTGTCCGGTCCACGGCGTCATCCTTACTTGTGGGAATATCTCTTCCCCAACAGGAAATGGCAGAGAGTCCCAGCAAAGCTGGCCATATAGTCCCTCCTAGGCTCCGCCCACCCCAGTCATTCTCTTTGCCGTTGCACAGGCAACATCTCCACGGAGATGGTTAAGAGTATGTGGTGTTTAGTTGTAGGTTTTTTTTTATTCTACTATCAAGAGTTTGTTATTTTAAAATAGTGCTGGTATGTACTATTTACTCTGAAACAGAAAAAGATGAAGATTTCTGTTTGTGAGAGGAAGATGATTTTAGCAGACAGTAACTAAAATCGATTGCTGTTTCCACATAGGACTGTTGAGATGAAGTAACTTCAGTTGGGGGAAACAGTTAGCAGACTTTTCTGCTTAAGGTATGACTAGCCATATTTCTAACAAGACTGTGTAATGCTGGAAGGCTGTTATTTCCCCTCATGGGGACCGGTAAGCCATTTTCTTAGTCTCAAACAGAATAAATGGCGTAATATGGGCTATAAAACTGGTAGACACTTTTATGGGCTAAATCGATTGCTTTATTTGGACATTTTATACATGTTTATGCTGATAATTCACACTTATAAACTTGGGGAACGTTTTTTAACGTCAGGCACTATGTTAGACACCTTTTCCAGTCAGGAAGGGCCTTCCCAGTTGTAGGCTGAGCCTCATTTTCACGCCATTACTGCGCAGTTGTTTTTGAGAGCAAGACATGCAGATGCATGTGTGAGGACCTGAAAGTAGTTGGAAAAGTTCCTAGAAGGCGTCATTTGGTATCGTATTCCTCTCTGGGCTTGGTAAAGTCACAGCAAAGGCTGTAGCTGGGACTGTATAGGGGTTAAATCTGTAACCGGCTCCGGTTTCGTTATTTTAAGGGTTAAAGCTCTGAAAATTGGTGTGCAATACTTTTAATGCTTTAAGACACTGGTGAAATTTTGGTAAATTTTGAACAATTCCTTCATATTTTTTCACATATTTAGTAATAAAGTGTGCTCTGTTTAAAATTTAAAGAGACAGTAACGGTTTTGTTTTAAAACGGTTTTTGTGCTTTATTGACAAGTTTAAGCCGGTTTAACATGTCTGTGCCTTCAGATAAGCTATGTTCTATATGTATGAAAGCCAATGTGTCTCCCCCTTCAAAATTGTGTGATAATTGTGCCATAGCGTCCAAACAAAGTAAGGACAGTACTGCCACAGATAATGAAATTGCCCAAGATGATTCCTCAGATGAAGGGAGTAGACATGGTTCTACATCATCTCCTTCTGTGTCTACGCCAGTTTTGCCCACGCAGGAGGCCCCTAGTACTTCTAGCGCGCCAATGCTTATTACCATGCAACAATTGACGGCTGTAATGGATAACTCCATAGCAAATATTTTATCCAAAATGCCTGCATATCAGAGAAAGCGCGATTGCTCTGTTTTAAACACTGAAGAGCAGGAGGGTGCTGATGATAATTGTTCTGTCATACCCTCACACCAATCTGAAGGGGATACCCTCACACCAATCTGAAGGGGCCATGAGGGAGGTTTTGTCAGATGGGGAAATTTCAGATTCAGGAAAAATTTCTCAACAGGCTGAACCTGATGTTGTGACATTTAAATTAGAACATCTCTGCGCACTGCTTAAGGAGGTGTTATCTACTCTGGATGATTGTGACAACTTGGTCATTCCAGAAAAATTATGCAAGATGGACAAGTTCCTAGAGGTTCCGGTGCACCCCGACGCTTTTCCTATACCCAAGCGGGTGGCGGACATAGTGAATAAGGAGTGGGAGAAGCCCGGCATACCTTTTGTTCCCCCTCCTATATTTAAGAAATTATTTCCTATGGTCGACCCCAGAAAGGACTTATGGCAGACAGTCCCTAAGGTCGAGGGGGCAGTTTCTACTCTAAACAAGCGCACTACTATTCCTATTGAGGATAGTTGTGCTTTCAAAGATCCTATGGATAAAAAATTGGAAGGTTTGCTTAAAAAGATTTTTGTACAGCAAGGTTACCTTCTACAACCCATTTCGTGCATTGTTCCTGTCACTACAGCAGCGTGGTTCTGGTTCGAGGAACTAGAAAAGTCGCTCAGTAGAGAGACTCCGTATGAGGAGGTTATGGACAGAGTTCACGCACTTAAGTTGGTTAACTCTTTTATTTTAGATGCCGCTTTGCAATTAGCTAGATTAGCGGCGAAAAATTCAGGGTTTGCAATTGTGGCGCGCAGAGCGCTTTGGCTTAAGTCTTGGTCAGCGGATGTATCATCCAAGGCAAAATTGCTTAACATCCCCTTCAAGGGTAAAACTCTCTTTGGACCAGAATTGAAAGAGATTATCTCAGACATCACTGGGGGAAAGGGTCACGCCCTCCCACAAGATAGGCTTTTCAAGGCCAAGAATAAGTCTAATTTTCGTTCCTTGTGTAATTTCAGGAACGGACCGGCCTCTAATTCTGCATCCTCTAAGCAAGAGGGTAATGCCTCACCGTCCAAACCAGCCTGGAAACCGATGCAAGGCTGGAACAAGGGTAAGCAGACCAAGAAGCCTGCTACCGCTAACAAAACAGCATGAAGGAGTAGCCCCCGATCCGGTACCGGATCTAGTGGGGGGCAGACTCTCTCTCTTTGCTCAGGCTTGGGCAAGAGATGTTCAGGATCCCTGGACGTTAGAAATAGTTTCTCAGGGTTATCTTCTGGAATTCAAGGAACTACCCCCAAGGGGAAGGTTCCACATGTCTCACTTATCCTCAAACCAAATAAAGAGACAGGCATTCTTACATTGTGTAGAAGACCTGTTAAAGATGGGAGTGATACACCCAGTTCCAATGACGGAACAAGGGATGGGATTTTACTCAAATCTGTTCGTAGTTCCCAAAAAAGAGGGAACCTTCAGACCAATTCTGGATTTAAAGATCCTAAACAAATTTCTCAGGGTACCATCGTTCAAAATGGAAACCATTCGAACGATTCTACCCACTATCCAGGAAGGTCAATTTATGACTACCGTGGATCTAAAGGATGCGTACCTACATATTCCTATCCACAAAGAACATCATCAGTTCCTAAGGTTCGCCTTTCTGGACAAACATTACCAGTTTGTGGCCCTCCCATTCGGATTAGCCACTGCTCCAAGGATTTTCACAAAGGTACTCGGGTCCCTTCTAGCGGTTCTAAGACAGAGGGGCATTGCAGTAGTACCATACTTGGCAGACCAGAGTGGGTCATTGTCACGACCGACGCCAGTCTAGTGGGCTGGGGTGCGGTCTGGGAATCCCTGAAAGCTCAGGGACTATGGTCTCGGGAAGAGTCTCTTCTCCCGATAAACATTCTGGAACTAAGAGCGATATTCAATGCTCTCAGGGCTTGGCCTCAGCTTGCAAAGGCCAGATTCATAAGATTCCAATCACACAACATGTCGACTGTTGCGTATATCAATCATCAGGGGGGAACAAGGAGTTCCCTGGCGATGAAAGAAGTAACCAAAATAATACAATGGGCGGAGAATCACTCCTGCCATCTATCTGCGATCCACATCCCAGGTGTGGAAAACTGGGAAGCGGATTATCTGAGTCGTCAGACATTCCATCTGGGGGAGTGGGAACTCCACCTGGAGATTTTTGCCCAGTTGACTCAATTATGGGGCATTCCAGACATGGATCTGATGGCGTCTCGTCAGAACTTCAAGGTTCCTTGCTATGGGTCCAGATCCAGGGATCCCAAGGCGACTCTAGTGGATGCAATAGTAGCGCCTTGGACCTTCAACCTAGCTTTTGTGTTTCCACCGTTTCCTCTCATTCCCAGGCTGGTAGCCAGGATCAAACAGGAGAGGGCCTCGGTGATCTTGATAGCTCCTGCTTGGCCACGCAGGACTTGGTATGCAGACCTGGTGAATATGTCATCGGTTCCACCATGGAAGCTACCTTTGAGACAGGACCTTCTTGTTCAGGGTCCATTCGAACATCCAAATCTGGTCTCCCTCCAGCTGACGGCTTGGAGATTGAACGCTTGATTCTATCAAAGCGTGGGTTTTCAGATTCTGTGATTGATACTCTGGTTCAGGCCAGAAAACCGGTAACTAGAAAGATTTACCATAAAATATGGAAAAGATATATCTGCTGGTGTGAATCCAAGGGATTCCCTTGGAATAAGATAAAAATTCCTAAGATTCTTTCCTTTCTGCAAGAAGGTTTGGATAAAGGATTATCTGCGAGTTCTCTAAAGGGACAGATTTCTGCTTTATCTGTCTTACTACACAAACGACTGGCAGCTATGCCAGATGTTCAAGCATTTGTTCAGGCTCTGGTTAGGATCAAGCCTGTTTACAGACCTTTGACTCCTCCCTGGAGTTTAAATCTAGTTCTTTCAGTTCTTCAAGGGGTTCTGTTTGAACCTCTACATTCCATAGATATTAAGTTATCTTGGAAAGTTTTGTTTTTGGTTGCTATTTCTTCTGCTAGAAGAGTTTCAGAGTTATCTGCTCTGCAGTGTTCTCCGCCCTATCTGGTGTTCCATGCAGATAAGGTGGTTTTGCGTACTAAGCCTGGTTTTCTTCCAAAGGTTGTTTCTAACAAAAATATTAACCAGGAGATAGTTGTACCTTCTTTGTGTCCGAATCCATTTTCAAAGAAGGAACGTTTGTTACACAATTTGGACGTAGTCCGTGCTCTAAAATTCTATTTAGAAGCTACAAAAGATTTCAGACAAACATCTTCTCTGTTTGTCGTCTATTCTGGTAAAAGGAGAGGTCAAAAAGCGACTTCTACCTCTTTCCTTTTGGCTTAAAAGCATCATCCGATTGGCTTACGAGACTGCCGGACGGCAGCCTCCTGAAAGAATCACAGCTCACTCCACTAGGGCTGTGGCTTCCACATGGGCCTTCAAGAACGAGGCTTCTGTTGATCAGATATGTAAGGCAGCGACTTGGTCTTCACTGCACACTTTTGCCAAATTTTACAAATTTGATACTTTTGCTTCTTCGGAGGCTATTTTTGGGAGAAAGGTTTTGCAAGCCGTGGTGCCTTCCGTTTAGGTAACCTGATTTGCTCCCTCCCTTCATCCGTGTCCTAAAGCTTTGGTATTGGTTCCCACAAGTAAGGATGACGCCGTGGACCGGACACACCAATGTTGGAGAAAACAGAATTTATGCTTACCTGATAAATTACTTTCTCCAACGGTGTGTCCGGTCCACGGCCCGCCCTGGTTTTTTAATCAGGTCTGATGAATTATTTTCTCTAACTACAGTCACCACGGTACCACATGGTTTCTCCTATATTTTTCCTCCTGTCCGTCGGTCGAATGACTGGGGTGGGCGGAGCCTAGGAGGGACTATATGGCCAGCTTTGCTGGGACTCTTTGCCATTTCCTGTTGGGGAAGAGATATTCCCACAAGTAAGGATGACGCCGTGGACCGGACACACCGTTGGAGAAAGTAATTTATCAGGTAAGAATAAATTCTGTTTTTCGTTCCTTTCATAACTTCAAAGGTCAAAAGTCTTCCTCTCCCTCTTCCAAGCATGAACAGTCCAAGTCTTCTAGGAAGTCCAATCAATCTTGGAATAAGGGGAAGCAATCAAAGAAAACCTCAACTGAGTCTAAGTCAGCATGAAGGGTCGCCCCCCCAATCTGGGATCGGATCAAGTATGGGGGCAGACTTTCCCTGGTTTGTCAAGGGTGATTACGAGATGTCCCAGATCCTTGGAGTGTGGCCATAGTATCTCAGGGTTACAAAAAAGAATTCAAAACTTTCCCTCCCAGGGGCAGATTCCTCCTCTCAATATTATCTGCAGACCAGGTAAAAAGAGAGGCATTTCTTGAGAAAGCCAGGGTATCACCGGAAACGCGTAGAGGTTTTTTAGTCTATCCGTAGTTGAATGAGAAGCTTGCTGGGTAACGTATGCAGTGGATCACAAGCCGGGAATGTTTGAATCTCTGACTGTTCGGCCTAAGGAACTACACCGGTAGCCTGCTGCTGCGTCCTCTTGATTAACTGTTGGATTCGTTTGGGGGTGATATCATCTGTATATCTTGTGAGTTGTTAACTTTAGCGTGTGGATGTGCTCACCTATTAAAAATACTACCTTGAGTCGGATTTGCGCTGTCTTTTGTTTTTTCGTCACAGCACCTTGTTTCTTCGTCCGTGGAAGGGAAACCCACAGATTGTTGAACAGCAGCATTTCCTTGGGCCTGTAACGAGTCTTACATCTGGTTTATTCAAGCCATGGTGTGAGAAAGTATTACAAGTTTCTATCTACTCCAGGTAACACGTTGTTTTACGTTATTAGCGCAGCTCTTCTGGTGGTGTTTTTCAGATCTAGACCAGTTGACAAAAGACTCTCCCGTGGTGGCGTGCTCAGGAGCATATGTCTCAGGGCACATGCTTCTGGAGACCTTCCTGGGTGTTTGTGACCACGGACGAGCAGTCTGGGACTTGTTAAAGGTGCAGGGACTGTGGACTCAGGAGGAGTCTGCTCTCCCAATAAACATCTTGGAGTTGAGAGCGATTTACAATGCTCTGATGACTTGGTCTTCTCCGCATACTTTTTACAAATTTGATACTTTTGCCTTGGCTGAGGCCTCTTTTAGGAGAGAGGTTCTTCAAGCAGTGTTTAGGTCTGCCTGTCTTGTTCTCCATCCCTGTTCATTCTGTGTCCTCTAGCTTGGGTATTGGTTCCCACTAGTAATTGAATGACGTCGTGGACTCTCCATATCTTAGGAAAGAAAACAAAATGTATCAAAAGAAAAAAAAGATGCAGCTGCACTACAAAAGGCACCATATAGAAGGCTGAAAAAAGTAGAAACTTTATTGACTTTTAAAATACAGATACATATCGGGATATTCCTGACTAGTTTCGAGCCACACCAGGCACTTAATCATATGATATGTGATACTGCTCAGGCTCCATATTTAAAGGGGCCTGATTAGCCTGTAATCAAAACTTATTAAAATCATCTGACACAAGTAAAAAACATATGTACAAGCTGCAGAGATATATTACACATTACTTAGAGCAAACAAACACAAGCACATTCAAAAGGAGTCTAAACACAATTGAAACCTGATACGTTTCTTTCTTTCCGGATATGTCCACGACCCTGCCCTTTTTTTAATACAGTTATTTTTTTTACTAAACCTCAGGCACCTCTACACCTTTGTGTTATTTCTTTTCCATTTCCCTTCGGTCAAATGACTGGGGATTATGGGTAGGGGAATGACACTTAACAGCTTTGCTGTGGTGCTCTTTGCCGCCTCCTGCTGGCCAGGAGTAATATTCCCATTAGTAATTGAATGACTTCGTGGACTCTCCATATCCGGAAAGAAAGAAATTTTTCAGGTAAGGATAAATTTTGTTTTTAAACAATAATTTCTCCAACATAGGTGTGTCCGGTCCACGGCGTCATCCTTACTTGTGGGATATTCTCTTCCCCAACAGGAAATGGCAAAGAGCCCAGCAAAGCTGGTCACATGATCCCTCCTAGGCTCCGCCTACCCCAGTCATTCTCTTTGCCGTTGTACAGGCAACATCTCCACGGAGATGGCTTAGAGTTTTTTAGTGTTTAACTGTAGTTTTTTTATTCAATCAAGAGTTTGTTATTTTAAAATAGTGCTGGTATGTACTATTTACTCTGAAACAGAAAAGAGATGAAGATTTCTGTTTGTAAGAGGAAAATGATTTTAGCAACCGTTACTAAAATCCATGGCTGTTCCACACAGGACTGTTGAGAGGAATTAACTTCAGTTGGGGGAACAGTGAGCAGTCTTTTGCTGCTTGAGGTATGACACATTCTAACAAGACGATGTAATGCTGGAAGCTGTCATTTTCCCTATGGGATCCGGTAAGCCATTTTTATTCAGACAGTAAATAAGGGCTTCACAAGGGCTTATTAAGACTGTAGACATTTTCTGGGCTAAATCGATTCATATATACACATATTTAGCCTTGAGGAATCATTTAATCTGGGTTTTTTTTGTAAAATAATATCGGCAGGCACTGTTTTAGACACCTTATTCTCTAGGGGCTTTCCCTAATCATAGGCAGAGCCTCATTTTCGCGCCGGTATTGCGCACTTGTTTTTGAGAAGCATGACATGCAGTCACATGTGTGAGGAGCTCTGATACATAGAAAAGACTTTCTGAAGGCGTCATTTGGTATCGTATTCCCCTTTGGGCTTGGTTGGGTCTCAGCAAAGCAGATACCAGGGACTGTAAAGGGGTTAAAGATAAAAACGGCTCCGGTTCCGTTATTTTAAGGGTTAAAGCTTCCAAATTTGGTGTGCAATACTTTTAAGGCTTTAAGACACTGTGGTGAAATTTTGGTGAATTTTGAACAATTCCTTCATACTTTTTCGCAATTGCAGTAATAAAGTGTGTTCAGTTTAAAATTTAAAGTGACAGTAACGGTTTTATTTTAAAACGTTTTTTGTACTTTGTTATCAAGTTTATGCCTGTTTAACATGTCTGAACTACCAGATAGACTGTGTTCTGAATGTGGGGAAGCCAAGGTTCCTTCTCATTTAAATAGATGTGATTTATGTGACACTGAAAATGATGCCCAAGATGATTCCTCAAGTGAGGGGAGTAAGCATGGTACTGCATCATTCCCTCCTTCGTCTACACCAGTCTTGCCCACTCAGGAGGCCCCTAGTACATCTAGCGCGCCAATACTCCTTACTATGCAACAATTAACGGCTGTAATGGATAATTCTATCAAAAACATTTTAGCCAAAATGCCCACTTATCAGCGCAAGCGCGACTGCTCTGTTTTAGATACTGAAGAGCATGGGGACGCTGATGATAATGGTTCTGAAATGCCCCTACACCAGTCTGAGGGGGCCAGGGAGGTTTTGTCTGAGGGAGAAATTTCAGATTCAGGGAAAATTTCTCAACAAGCTGAACCCGATGTGATTACATTTAAATTTAAGTTGGAACATCTCCGCGCTCTGCTTAAGGAGGTATTATCCACTCTGGATGATTGTGAGAATTTGATCATCCCAGAGAAACTATGTAAAATGGACAAGTTCCTAGAGGTCCCGGGGCTCCCAGAAGCTTTTCCTATACCCAAGCGGGTGGCGGACATTGTAAATAAAGAATGAGAAAGGCCCGGTATACCTTTCGTCCCTCCCCCCATATTTAAAAAATTGTTTCCTATGGTCGACCCCAGAAAGGACTTATGGCAGACAGTCCCCAAGGTCGAGGGAGCGGTTTCTACTTTAAACAAACGCACCACTATACCTATAGAAGATAGTTGTGCTTTCAAAGATCCTATGGATAAAAAATTAGAAGGTTTGCTTAAAAAGATGTTTGTTCAGCAAGGTTACCTTCTACAACCAATTTCATGCATTGTCCCTGTCACTACAGCCGCGTGTTTCTGGTCCGATGAGCTAGTAAAGGCGATCGATAGTGATTCTCCTCCTTATGAGGAGATTATGGACAGAATCCGTGCTCTCAAATTGGCCAATTCTTTCACCCTAGACGCCACTTTGCAATTGGCTAGGTTAGCGGCGAAAAATTCTGGGTTTGCTATTGTGGCGCGCAGAGCGCTTTGGTTGAAATCTTGGTCAGCGGATGCGTCTTCCAAGAACAAACTACTTAACATTCCTTTCAAGGGGAAAACGCTGTTTGGCCCTGACTTGAAAGAGATTATCTCTGATATCACTGGGGGTAAGGGCCACGCCCTTCCTCAGGATAGGTCTTTCAAGGCCAAAAATAAACCTAATTTTCGTCCCTTTCGTAGAAACGGACCAGCCCCAAGTGCTACGTCCTCTAAGCAAGAGGGTAATACTTCTCAAGCCAAGCCAGCCTGGAGACCAATGCAAGGCTGGAACAAGGGAAAGCAGGCCAAGAAACCTGCCACTGCTACCAAGACAGCATGAAATGTTGGCCCCCGATCCGGGACCGGATCTGGTGGGGGGCAGACTCTCTCTCTTTGCTCAGGCTTGGGCAAGAGATGTTCTGGATCCTTGGGCACTAGAAATAGTCTCCCAAGTTTATCTTCTGGAATTCAAGGGGCTTCCCCCAAGGGGGAGGTTCCACAGGTCTCAATTGTCTTCAGACCATATAAAGAGACAGGCATTCTTACATTGTGTAGAAGACCTGTTAAAAATGGGAGTGATTCATCCTGTTCCATTAGGAGAACAAAGGATGGGGTTCTGCTCCAATCTGTTCATAGTTCCCAAAAAAGAGGGAACGTTCAGACCAATCTTAGATCTCAAGATCTTAAACAAGTTTCTCAAGGTTCCATCGTTCAAAATGGAAACCATTCGAACAATTCTTCCTTCCATCCAGGAAGGTCAATTCATGACCACGGTGGATTTAAAGGATGCGTATCTACATATTCCTATCCACAAGGAACATCATCGGTTCCTAAGGTTCGCATTCCTGGACAAGCATTACCAGTTCGTGGCGCTTCCTTTCGGATTAGCCACTGCTCCAAGGATTTTCACAAAGGTACTAGGGTCCCTTCTAGCGGTACTAAGACCAAGGGGCATTGCAGTAGTTCCTTACTTGGACGACATTCTGATTCAAGCGTCGTCCCTTCCTCAAGCAAAGGCTCACACGGACATAGTCCTGGCCTTTCTCAGATCTCACGGATGGAAAGTGAACGTGGAAAAGAGTTCTCTATCTCCGTCGACAAGGGTTCCCTTCTTGGGAACAATAATAGACTCCTTAGAAATGAGGATTTTTCTGACAGAGGCCAGAAAAACAAAACTTCTAAACTCTTGTCAAACACTTCATTCCGTTCCTCTTCCTTCCATAGCGCAGTGCATGGAAGTAATAGGTTTGATGGTAGCGGCAATGGACATAGTTCCTTTTGCGCGCATTCATCTAAGACCATTACAACTGTGCATGCTCAGTCAGTGGAATGGGGACTATACAGACTTGTCTCCGAAGATACAAGTAAATCAGAGGACCAGAGACTCACTCCGTTGGTGGCTGTCCCTGGACAACCTGTCACAAGGGATGACCTTCCGCAGACCAGAGTGGGTCATTGTCACGACCGACGCCAGTCTGATGGGCTGGGGCGCGGTCTGGGGACCCCTGAAAGCTCAGGGTCTTTGGTCTCGGGAAGAATCTCTTCTACCGATAAATATTCTGGAACTGAGAGCGATATTCAATGCTCTCAAGGCTTGGCCTCAGCTAGCAAAGGCCAAGTTCATACGGTTTCAATCAGACAACATGACGACTGTTGCGTACATCAACCATCAGGGGGGAACAAGGAGTTCCCTGGCGATGGAAGAAGTGACCAAAATCATTCAATGGGCGGAGACTCACTCCTGCCACCTATCTGCAATCCACATCCCAGGAGTGGAAAATTGGGAAGCGGATTTTCTGAGTCGTCAGACATTACATCCGGGGGAGTGGGAACTCCATCCGGAAATCTTTGCCCAAATTACTCAACTGTGGGGCATTCCAGACATGGATCTGATGGCCTCTCGTCAGAACTTCAAGGTTCCTTGCTACGGGTCCAGATCCAGGGATCCCAAGGCGACTCTAGTAGATGCACTAGTAGCACCTTGGACCTTCAAACTAGCTTATGTATTCCCGCCGTTTCCTCTCATCCCCAGGCTGGTAGCCAGGATCAATCAAGAGAGGGCGTCGGTGATCTTGATAGCTCCTGCGTGGCCACGCAGGACTTGGTATGCAGATCTGGTGAATATGTCATCGGCTCCACCATGGAAGCTACCTTTGAGACGAGACCTTCTTGTTCAAGGTCCGTTCGAACATCCGAATCTGATCTCACTCCAGCTGACTGCTTGGAGATTGAACGCTTGATCTTATCAAAACGAGGGTTCTCAGATTCTTTTATTGATACTCTTGTTCAGGCCAGAAAGCCTGTAACTAGAAAAATTTACCACAAAATATGGAAAAAATATATCTGTTGGTGTGAATCTAAAGGATTCCCTTGGGACAAGGTAAAGATTCCTAAGATTCTATCCTTTCTTCAAGAAGGATTGGAGAAAGGATTATCTGCAAGTTCCTTGAAGGGACAGATTTCTGCCTTGTCTGTGTTACTTCACAAAAAGCTGGCAGCTGTGCCAGATGTTCAAGCCTTTGTTCAGGCTCTGGTTAGAATCAAGCCTGTTTACAAACCTTTGACTCCTCCTTGGAGTCTCAACTTAGTTCTTTCAGTTCTTCAGGGGGTTCCGTTTGAACCCTTACATTCCGTTGATATTAAGTTATTATCTTGGAAAGTTTTGTTTTTGGTTGCAATTTCTTCTGCTAGAAGAGTTTCAGAATTATCTGCTCTGCAGTGTTCTCCTCCTTATCTGGTGTTCCATGCAGATAAGGTGGTTTTACGTACTAAACCTGGTTTTCTTCCAAAAGTTGTTTCTAACAAAAACATTAACCAGGAGATAGTCGTACCTTCTTTGTGTCCGAAACCAGTTTCGAAGAAGGAACGTTTGTTGCACAATTTGGATGTTGTTCGCGCTCTAAAATTCTATTTAGATGCTACAAAGAATTTTAGACAAACATCTTCCTTGTTTGTTGTTTATTCTGGTAAAAGGAGAGGTCAAAAAGCAACTTCTACCTCTCTCTCTTTTTGGATTAAAAGCATCATCAGATTGGCTTATGTGACTGCCGGACGGCAGCCTCCTGAAAGAATCACAGCTCATTCCACTAGGGCTGTGGCTTCCACATGGGCCTTCAAGAACGAGGCTTCTGTTGATCAGATATGTAGGGCAGCGACTTGGTCTTCACTGCACACTTTTACCAAATTTTACAAGTTTGATACTTTTGCTTCTTCTGAGGCTATTTTTGGGAGAAAGGTTTTGCAAGCCGTGGTGCCTTCCATTTAGGTGACCTGATTTGCTCCCTCCCTTCATCCGTGTCCTAAAGCTTTGGTATTGGTTCCCACAAGTAAGGATGACGCCGTGGACCGGACACACCTATGTTGGAGAAAACAGAATTTATGTTTACCTGATAAATTACTTTCTCCAACGGTGTGTCCGGTCCACGGCCCGCCCTGGTTTTTTAATCAGGTCTGATAATTTATTTTCTTTAACTACAGTCACCACGGTATCATATGGTTTCTCCTATGCAAATATTCCTCCTTAACGTCGGTCGAATGACTGGGGTAGGCGGAGCCTAGGAGGGATCATGTGACCAGCTTTGCTGGGCTCTTTGCCATTTCCTGTTGGGGAAGAGAATATCCCACAAGTAAGGATGACGCCGTGGACCGGACACACCGTTGGAGAAAGTAATTTATCAGGTAAACATAAATTCTGTTTTCAAGTAGAAAGTACCTTTTTTTTTTTTTTATTATTTATTTATTTATTTAAAAAAAGCCTCAGAGAAATGACTAACATTACAAACAGAAATAGCAGTTATGTCTCCAATGTTTGTAGATAAAAAAAAAATCACAAGACGGTTCATTAAACAATATGGCCTTGTTCGTATTTATAAAAAAATGTTATTTTGCAACTCCCTTTAATATCATATTACCATCTTTTGTTCTGATAAAATGCTTAATCTGCTTTTACACATATTTAACCAATAATTTAATAACATGTTGTAAAGGTGGATATATTCAATAATGCAATATGTTCTTTGACAAGCAAGGTATCAACTGACCAAAATAGTTAAGTAACTTCAAAATACCTACTTTGTCAGCTTTTATTCTACTCATGCAATAAAGAACTTAGTTTAAAGAATTGTCATCAGAACATCTGTTGCTGCAAAAAATAAAGTATTAATTTCTAATTGTCGTGCTAATAGAATTTGAAATGTAATTTAAATCTCTTTAAAAAAATAAAACTTAATGACAATAGCAGTATGCATTAGCTGGTAGGACTTAACAACAAAGTGGTATAATGTCCACATAATCCTACAGCATTTTGGGGGCTGCCTCAAAGTAATAAAGTATGTAGCTCCCAATGCATTATGTGATTATTTTCATTATTTAGACATGTGAAACTGATATGATACCTGAAGAATAAGTATGTTAAGCTATGAATAGACCCAATTTATTCTAAAGAGTAATATACACTTAATAAAAATCAGCATGAGAAATTGCAGTTATGTTTGTTAGTATATGCCAAGCAGAAATGTTGCATCTAAAACAAAAGAAAAGAAGAGTATGCCTGCCTGATAAAAGGAATGTCTGCATCAGTTAGGGGGTGATTTAAAAGCAGCAAGTGAGGAAAAACATAATTTATGTAAGAACTTAACTGATAAATTAATTTATTTCATATTGGCAAGAGTCCATGAGCTAGTGACGTATGGGATATACAATCTTACCAGGAGGAGCAAAGTTTCCCAAACCTCAAAATGCCTATAAATACACCCCTCACCACACCCACAATTCAGTTTAACGAATAGCCAAGTAGTGTGGTGATAAAGAAAGGAGTAAAAAGCATTAACAAAGGTATTTGGAAATAATTGTGCTTTATACAAAAAAAAAATCATAACCACCATAAAAAGGGTGGGCCTAATGGACTCTTGCCAATATGAAAGAAATTAATATATTAGGTAAGTTCTTACATAAATTATGTTTTCTTTCATGTAATTGGCAAGAGTCCATGAGCTAGTGACGTATGGGATATCAGTACCCAAGATGTGGAACTCCATGCAAGAGTCACTAGAGAGGGAGGGATAAAATAAAAACAGCCATTTTCCGCAGAAGAAAAGTAATCCACAACCCAAAATGTAAGTTTATTCTCATAAATGAAAAGAAAAAACATAAGCAGAAGAATCAAACTGAAACAGCTGCCTGAAGAACTTTTCTACCAAAAACTGCTTCCAAAGAAGCAAATACATCAAAACGTTAGAATTTAGTAAATGTATGCAAAGAAAACCAAGTTGCTTCTTTTCAAATCTGATCAACTGAAGCTTCATTCCTAAAAGCCCACAAAGTGGAAACTGATCTAGTAGAATGAGCTGTAATTCTCTGAGGCGGGGCTTGACTCGACTCCAAATAAGCTTGATGAATCAAAAGCTTTAACCATGATGCCGAGGAAACGGTAGTAGCCTTCTGGCCTTTCCTAGGACCAGAAAAGATATCAAAAAGACTAGAAGTCTTCCTGAAATCTTTAGTAGCTTCAACATAATATTTCAGAGCTCTCACCACATACAAAGAATGTAAAGATCTCTCCCAAGAATTCTTAGGATTAGGACACAAGGAACGGACAACAATTTCTCTATTAATGTTAGAATTCACAACCTTAGGTAAGAATTTAAATTAAGTCCGCAAAACTGCCTTATCCTGATGAAAAAATCAGAAAATGAGATTCACAAGAGAGCAGATAATTCAGAAACTCTTCTAGCAGAAGAGATTGCCAAAGAAACAACACTTTTCAAGAAAGTAGTTTAATCTCCAAAGAATGCATAGGCTCAAATGGAGGAGCCTGTAAAGCCTTCAAAACCAAATTAAGACTCCAAGGAGGAGAGATTGATTTAATGACAGGCTTGATATGAACCAAAGCCTGAACAAAACAGTGAATATCAAGAAGCTTAGCAATCTTTCTGTGAAATAAAACAGAAAGGGCAGAGATTTGTCCCTTCAAAGAACTTGCAGACAAACCCTTTTCCAAACCATCCTGAAGAAACTGTAAAATTTTAGGAATTCTAAAAGAATGCCAAGAGAATTTATGAGAGGAACACCATGAAATGTAAGTCTTCCAAACTCGATAATAAATCTTTCTAGAAACAGATTTACGAGCCTTCAACATAGTTTTAATCACAGAATCAGAGAAACCTCTATGACTAAGCACTAAGCGTTCAATTTCCATACCTTCAAATTTAATGATTTGAGACCCTGATGGAAAAATGGACCTTGAGACAGAAGGTCTGGCTTCAATGGAAGTGGCCAAGGTTGGCAACTGGACATCCAAACAAGATCCGCATACCAAAACCTAAAGGAAGTGTCATCGCATCCACTGCTACCGCCTGATGTTCCCTGGACAGGTACCTGGGAAGTTTCTTGTTTAGATGAGAAGCCATCAGATATATTTCTGGAAGACCCCACATCTGGACAACCTGAGAAAACACATCTGGATGGAGGGACCACTCCCTCAGATGTAAAGTCTGACGGCTGAGATAATCCGCTTCCCAATTGTCTATACCTGGGATATGAACTGCAGAAATTAGACAGGAACTGGATTCCGCTCAAGCAAGTATCCGGGATACTTTTCTCCAACATTGGTGTGTCCGGTCCACGGCGTCATCCATAACTTGTGGGAATACTCTCCTCCCCAACAGGAAATGGCAAAAGCTGTCCACATAGTCCCTCCTAGGCTCTGCCCACCCCAGTCATTCTCTTTGCCGCTGAACAAGCAGCATCTCCACGGAGATGGTGAAGAGTATGTGGTGTTTAGTTGTAGTTTTTATTCTACTATCAAGAGTTTGTTATTTTAAAATAGTGCTGGTATGTACTATTTACTCTGAAACAGAAAAGGATGAAGAGTTCTGTTTGTGAGAGGAGTATGATTTTAGCAGCAGTAACTAAAATCGTTTGCTGTTCCCACATAGGACTGTTGAGATGAGATAACTTCAGTTGGGGGGGAACAGTTGGCAGACTTTTCTGCTTAAGGTATGACTAGCCATATTTCTAACAAGACTGTGTAATGCTGGAAGGCTGTCATTTTCCCCTCATGGGGACCGGTAAGCCATTTTCTTAGTCTCAAACAGAATAAAGGGCTTAATATGGGCTATAAAACTGGTAGACACTTTTATGGGCTAGATCGATTGCTTTATTTGGGCATTTTATACAGTTTGATGTTGAATTTCACACTTTATAACTTTGGGGAACGTTTTTTTTTACGTCAGGCACTGGTTTAGACACCTTCCCAGTCAGGAAGGGCCTTCTCTGTAGTAGGCAGAGCCTCATTTTCGCACCATTACTGCGCAGTTACTTTTGAGAGCAGTACATGCAGCTGCATGTGTGTGGGTCTGGAAGTAGTTGAAAAGGTTCCTAGAAGGCTTCATTTGGTATCGTATACCCCCCTGGGTTTGGTAAAGTCGCAGCAAAGGCTGGAGCTGGGACTGTAGAGGGGTTAAAACTGTAAACGGCTCCGGTTTCCTCATTTTAAGGGTTAAAGGTCTGAAATTTGGGGTGCAATGCTTTGAATGCTTTAAGACACTGTGGTGAAAATTTGCTTAAAATTGAACAATTCCTTCATAGTTTTTCACATATTCAGTAAAAAGTGTGCCCTGTTTAAAATTTAAAGAGACAGTAACGGTTTTGTTTTAAAACGGTTTTTGGACTTTATTGACAAGTTTAAGCCTGTTTAACATGTCTGTGCCTTCAGATAGACTATGTGTCTCCCCCTTCAAATATGTGTGATAATTGTGCCATAGCGTCCAAACAAAGTAAGGACAGTACTGCCACAGATAGTAAAGTTGCCCAAGATGATTCATCAGATGAAGGGAGTAGACATAGTTCTACATCATCTCCTTCTGTGTCTACACCAGTTTTGCCCACGCAGGAGACCCCTAGTACTTCTAGCGCGCCAATGCTTGTTACTATGCAACAATTGACGGCAGTAATGGATAACTCCATAGCAAATATTTTATCCAAAATGCCTGCATTTCAGAGAAAGCGCGATTGCACTGTTTTAAACACTGTAGAGCAGGAGGGCGCTGATGATAATTGCTCTGTCATACCCTCACACCAATCTGAAGTGGCCATGAGGGAGGTTTTGTCAGATGGGGAAATTTCTGATTCAGGTAGAATTTCTTAACAGGCAGAACCTGATGTTGTGACATTTAAATTTAAATTAGAGCATCTCCGTGCACTGCTTAAGGAGGTGCTATCTACTCTGGATGATTGTGACAACCTGGTCATTCCAGAAAAATTGGTTAAAATTGAACAATTCCTTCATAGTTTTTCACATATTCAGTAAAAAGTGTGCCCTGTTTAAAATTTAAAGAGACAGTAACGGTTTTGTTTTAAAACGGTTTTTGTACTTTATTGACAAGTTTAAGCCTGTTTAAGATGTCTGTGCCTTCAGATAGACTATGTTCTGTATGTATGGAAGCCAATGTGTCTCCCCCTTCAAATATGTGTGATAATTGTGCCATAGCGTCCAAACAAAGTAAGGACATTACTGCCACAGATAGTAAAGTTGCCCAAGATGATTCATCAGATGAAGGGAGTAGACATAGTTCTACATCATCTCCTTCTGTGTCTACACCAGTTTTGCCCACGCAGGAGACCCCTAGTACTTCTAGCGCGCCAATGCTTGTTACTATGCAACAATTGACGGCAGTAATGGATAACTCCATAGCAAATATTTTATCCAAAATGCCTGCATTTCAGAGAAAGCGCGATTGCTCTGTTTTAAACACTGTAGAGCAGGAGGGCGCTGATGATAATTGCTCTGTCATACCCTCACACCAATCTGAAGTGGCCATGAGGGAGGTTTTGTCAGATGGGGAAATTTCTGATTCAGGTAGAATTTCTTAACAGGCAGAACCTGATGTTGTGACATTTAAATTTAAATTAGAGCATCTCCGCGCACTGCTTAAGGAGGTGCTATCTACTCTGGATGATTGTGACAACCTGGTCATTCCAGAAAAATTGGTTAAAATTGAACAATTCCTTCTTAGTTTTTCACATATTCAGTAAAAAGTGTGCCCTGTTTAAAATTTAAAGAGACAGTAACGGTTTTGTTTTAAAACGGTTTTTGTACTTTATTGACAAGTTTAAGCCTGTTTAACATGTCTGTGCCTTCAGATAGACTATGTTCTGTATGTATGGAAGCCAATGTGTCTCCCCCTTCAAATATGTGTGATAATTGTGCCATAGCGTCCAAACAAAGTAAGGACAGTACTTCCACAGATAGTAAAGTTGCCCAAGATGATTCATCAGATGAAGGGAGTAGACATAGTTCTACATCATCTCCTTCTGTGTCTACACCAGTTTTGCCCACGCAGGAGACCCCTAGTACTTCTAGCGCGCCAATGCTTGTTACTATGCAACAATTGACGGCAGTAATGGATAACTCCATAGCAAATTTTATCCAAAATGCCTGCATTTCAGAGAAAGCGCGATTGCTCTGTTTTAAACACTGTAGAGCAGGAGGGTGCTGATTATAATTGCTCTGTCATACCCTCACACCAATCTGAAGTGGCCATGAGGGAGGTTTTGTCAGATGGGGAAATTTCTGATTCAGGTAGAATTTCTTAACAGGCAGAACCTGATGTTGTGACATTTAAATTTAAATTAGAGCATCTCCGCGCACTGCTTAAGGAGGTGCTATCTACTCTGGATGATTGTGACAACCTGGTCATTCCAGAAAAATTGTGCAAGATGGACAAGTTCCTAGAGGTTCCGGTGCACCCCGACGCTTTTCCAATACCCAATCGGGTGGCGGACATAGTGAATAAGGAGTGGGAGAAGCCCGGCATACCTTTTGTCCCCCCTCCTATATTTAAGAAATTATTTCCTATGGTCAACCCCAGAAAGGACTTATGGCAGACAGTCCCTAAGGTCGAGGGGGCAGTTTCTACACTAGCCAAGCGCACTACTATTCCTATCGAGGATAATTGTGCTTTCAAAGATCCTATTGATAAAAAATTGGAGGGTTTGCTTAAAAAGATTTTTGTACAGCAAGGTTACCTCCTGCAACCTATTTCGTGCATTATTCCTGTCACTACAGCAGCGTGGTTCTGGTTCGAGGAACTAGAAAAGTTGCTCAGTAGAGAAACTCCGTATGAGGAGGTTATGGACAGAATTCACGCACTTAAGTTAGCTAATTCCTTTATTTATTTATTTTTATATATTTATTTTTTATTAAATTATATGCATAAATTATAACAAAGGCATTATTCCAACAATAAAGATCAGCATGGTGCAGTTGTACAGTACTTAGGCTAGAGAGGCATAAGGTATACCTCCTAGGCATCCATATTCAAGTAGCCAGTCCATGTGAGTTTGAGTCTATTCATCCGGGCTAATGTCTTTGGCAAACCGAAGAAATATAACTCCATTAGTTCACTTATTTTTTGTTTGCTTACGATCTTGAATATAGGACTGTTACATAAGAGTATTACAAAAATCTTAGTGCATATGATGAAACCTCAAATTAACAAAACCACTACGCATCAATACTAAACTTCATTGGTAGCAAATGGAAAGAAAAAGAACAGAAAAAAGAAAGAACAAAAAGAACAAGAAAACAAAACAAAAATAAAAACAATAACATGGTAGGTTACAATATTAAAGATGGAGTTGCATGTGCTCGGGTATCAGAGATAATGCTACATTACATCTGGGTTAGCGCTTTTTGGGAAGTAATGTGATCCTTCTATGAGAGGCTATTAAATAGCATATGTGACTATGATCTTTTATGTCGGTCCTACTTGGGCTTATATTTATATGACTCCCATAGGAGTAGCATGTCTTCAAAAAAGGTCAAACCTCCTATTTGGAGATAATGGAATCTTTCTAATATCATATCTGAGTTAACTAATTTCACCCATTCACTAACGGTAGGTATTTTGGTTGTTTTCCAGCATCTGGGTATCATTTGTTTTGCCGTATTTAGCATAATATGAAACAGTTGTTTGCGTATTTTGCATGTTATGGGGGGATCATTATGGAGAAGTGCTAACTCTATGCTCGGGTTAATTTGCGTGTGTAGAACTGCATTAATTTCTTGGAAAATTGCTGACCAAAAATTTCTAATAGGTTCACAATCCCACCATATATGTGTCATATGTCCTGGTAGGTCGCAACCCCTCCAGCAGTGGCCTGAGCTCCCCTTAAAAATGCGCTTTATTTTGGCTGGGGTCATGTACCATCGCATACAGACTTTAATGTTTGTTTCTTTCGCTCTTGCCGAATGGGCTGAATGTGATAAATTCTCAAATCTTAACTGCCAGTCTTTAGTGAGTGTATTCGTTTCAAGCTCTCTATCCCACCCTGCAGTGTATGAAGGCAGGTTCGGGAATCTATTTTCTAAAACCAGTTTGTATAGTGTAGAAATCGATCTGGGACCTTTCAAGTCACTCAAGCATGCTTGCTCAAATTTTGTCAGAGGTCTCATAAAATCCGCTTTACTTTTATGTGTGAGTAGAAAATGTCTCGCCTGATGGTAATTGAACCAGGAGGCAAAAAAGGGAATTGATAGTGAGTCTATTTGTTGCTTGGATTTTACCTTGTTGTTTTCTAATAAGGTGTGTATCTGTATTGTGGGGATTTGGGTGGCACCTGTGTTCCTCTCTTGAGTCAGCCCCGGGGGAAACTCTGGATTAAGTATCAAGCTTGTAAGTGGGGAATATTTTGAAGAGATTTTTGGATATGTTTTGAGGACATATAGCCAGTCTCTCCAGGTCTCATTAGATGTGGAAGACTGGGATATAGAGGGGATTCCTAGTGCCTGGGTATTCCAGCATTTGTTTCCTAAGTGGGATGTGTTTGCCATGTTTGTTTCTATTTGTACCCAACCCTTAGATCTATCTCCCTCATGATTGCACCACTCCAGGACACGCTGAAGAGAGATCGCAAGTTTATATGAGTTAAGGTGGGGAACTCCCAGGCCTCCTTGCTCAGGAACTTTATAAATCGTGCTTTTATTAATACGTGGTGGCCTGCGTCTCCATATATAGTCATTCAGAATTTTTTGCAAGATATCTACTTCCCTGGAAATGTGCTGGACCGGTACGGTCTGTAAGATATATAATGCTTTAGGTAGTAGTACCATCTTAGCTGCTTGGATTCTACCTAACCACGTAATATTTTTTAGAAGCCAGGAGGAGGTCAGGGACTGAAACTCATTGATTAGTTCCCCATAGTTGTATTTGCGTGTTGATTGACTGTTTGGAGTCAAAAAGACTCCCAGATATTTAAGACGGTTGGTTTGTACTTTTAACGGGCAGAGTGCTCTGATGTCCTCTAGCGTCTGTTGGGGGATCCCTAACGGTAAGAATTCCGACTTTGTCATGTTAACTAGAAAATTAGATACCCTGCCGAAAGAGGAGAGCTCAGTCATTGCATGTGTGATAGATCTAAGTGGTTCGGTTATTGTCAGAAGGAGGTCGTCCGCGTAGATTGCCATTTTATGCTGTCTAGTCCCTGCTGTAATTCCTGTGATGTGCGGATTCTCTCTGATTCTAATTGCTAGTGGTTCAAGTGATAAAATAAATAACAATGGGGAAAGAGGGCAACCCTGTCTCGACCCGTTTCTGATTTCAAAGGGTTCAGAGAGCGTCCCATTCACTCTCACCTGTGCTGTTGGGTTAGAATATAGGGCCATAATTTTATGGATAAACTGGTCGGGGAAATTAAATCTACTAAGAGTCGCTTGTAAATAAGTCCAGTCGAGTCTGTCAAATGCCTTTTCGGCGTCAGTGGATAGAAAAAGGGCTGGGGTATTAGTCCTGGAAATAAGGTCTATAAGATTAAGTACTTTCACGGTGTTATCTTTCGCTTCCCTATTAGGTACGAAACCTGCCTGGTCCTGATGAATTAGTTCTGGGAGAAATTTATTTATGCGGGAGGCCAAAATTTTTGCATATAGTTTCAAGTCTGTATTAAGTAGGGATATTGGTCTAAAGTTGGCGGGGACATCAGGCACCCTGCCCGGTTTTTCCAATACTGAGATATGAGCTTGTAACATGGTATCGGGAAATCTATAGTCTTCCGCTATGTGATTAAATAAGGAGGTTAAATGTGGGGCAAGATATTTTGAAAAGGTTTTATAGTACAGGCCTGAGAAACCATCTGGTCCCGGCGCTTTGTTAGATTTTAGGGTACGTATAGCGTCTAATACTTCTTTAATGGAGAAGGGTTGGTTCAAAGACTCTCTTTGCTCGCTGCTTAGTTGTGGTATTTGTATGCTAGAAAGGTATTGGTGGCATGCGCGACTGTGGGCTGTGTCTTCTCTATCCGGGAATAGATTATAAAGTTTATGATAAAAAGATTTAAATACTTCAGCTATTTTATGGGTGTCTTCTAGTCTTTTTCCTGACTCATTTTTAATTGAGTGAATAGTTGTCTTTGGGCATCTATCTGGAGAAGGTTGTTTAGTTGTGTACGTTTTGAATTGAGGTTATCTAAAACAAGATTGTTGTCAGGGGATTGTTTGTGTAGATAATCTAAATCTGCTATTTCTTTAGCTAAGGTGGTATATTCTTCTCTCCTCTTTCTCGTTATATATGCTTTAAGTTTAATGAGTTCGCCTCTGATTGTACTTTTGTGTGCCTCCCATATCGTTGTAAACTGTACATCTGGGGTGTTATTGGTTGTGAAATATGATTTAATATGTTTGGCTAGTCTCTTTACTTGCTGTTTCCCCTTGAGGAGTGATTCATCTAATCTCCATTGGTATTGTCTCAGCGGAGCTGAGGGCCACGCTATCTCACATAATGTCAGCGAGTGATCTGACCAGGTGGTGTGTCTGATTTCAGCTGTTTTCAGGTATGAAAGAGTCAAGTGATCAACAAAAATGTAATCTAATCTAGAATAGCAACTATTGGGGATCGAGAAAAATGTGAAGTCTTTTTTTTGGGGATTGGAATATCTCCATGTGTCGTGTACCCCTAGCAATTTAAGATTTTTCCAGATTTTTTGCATGTTTGGTATTTTTTGTCTGGTTTTGGGGTTGGAGCAATCAATCTGGGGGTCTAGAGGGACGTTAAGGTCGCCTGCTATGATCAAGGAGCCTTTGGTCTGAGCTAATATTGAGTTAGTGGTTGCATTAATAAATTTGCTCTGGCGTCTATTGGGTGCATACAGGTTCACCAACGTGATGGGTTTGCCAAAAAGGAGGCCAGTGACACATAGGTATCTGCCCTCTTTGTCCTGATCTACATGTATTTTGCTAAAGGCAAGTGATTTGTGGATTAGTATACTGACACCATTAATTTTCTTGGCTGGGTGCGAACTGTGAAAGTGCTGTGGATAATTAGATGAAAAGAACTTGGGTATGTGTTTGGTTTTAAAGTGTGTCTCCTGTAGCATAAGGATCTGGCCCCCTTTTTTATGGAGATCCAACAGTGCCATCCTACGCTTATTCGGACAGTTTAGCCCTTTTGTATTTTGAGATATGATTGTAAAAGCCTGTGGGGTGTTTCTATTCATTGTGCCTGTTTTTGTACTATATGACCCAGTGCTTGGATGATGCCCTCACATACCTCCCTCTGAAGTACTCCGAGCACAGCTGATTATACATATGTAACATAGTAGTAACCTTAAAAAAAAGAGAAAAAATTATAAAAAAGTAAGTGACAAAACATTCTACCCCTTTCTTAACTGAAAGGGTACAATACATTATCCTAACTATAGGAGAGTATATCTCCCAACTGGCTGAGAGTAAAAGTAAGACAGTTGTCCCATTGTAACAGGGAGAGGAGAAAGCAATAACAATGCAGTAAACAATTCTGAATTAAAATACTAAACTGATTTGGACCAGCCTGACGGCCTCTGAAAAGAAGATAAAGGATTATCATAGGACCTGTAAAACAAAGCTATTAGCATAATATATTGCTAGCAAGTAAAAGTCTCTGGATTTTCAAACTCCTATTTTTAACATTACCAGGACTACCTATGTAAGAATTGTCCTTTATCACAAGGGAGTCCTTCACAGAAATTTCCTAGAAAAGAAAAAGAAAACATGCAAGAAAGTGTGACAGTATTATTGTTCCATTGAACATATTTAAAAGGATATAGCTTATCCGGTTCAGGGGTCTCCATTCTCCTGCAGGTTATTTTGATTGCCTGCGTTCAGCCTGCGTGTTCTTCTCTGTTGTACCTGCTGCCATTCCCGCCTCTGAGGTAGCGGGTTAGTACTAGGACCCGGTTTGTGTTGGTTTTGTGCATCTTCTCTCTCTTCAATCACGGGTGGTATGATATCTAGGGCCTTGCAGATCTGTTTGATGTCTCCTGGTGTAGTGCATATGAATCTCTTTCCTTGCCAGGGGATAATTAACTGGAATGGGAACCCCCACCTGTAGGGGATATTTTGTTTTCTGAGAAGCATAGTAAAAGGTTTAAGTTCTTTTCTCTTGAAAAGGGTCATCTGCGACAAGTCGGTGTAAAATTGAAGATCAGCATTTTCGTACTTGATAGGTTGTTTTTCACGAGCCAGCTTCATAAGCTCTTCTTTAACCTGGTAGTTTGTTAATCGTACAATTATGTCTCTAGGTGGTTGTGTATCTAATGGTTTAGGGCGGAGTGCCCTATGGGCTCTGTCTATCTCAATCTTTACTGGGGACTCTGTTTGTTTCAAAAAGTTAAAGAGATCTTGTAGATATTGCTCCAGGCCCGGAGACGGTATGGATTCAGGGACACCTCTGATTCTGATATTATGCCTTCTGCTTCTATTTTCGGCATCATCAATTTTTTCTTCCAGGCCCAGTATGACTTCATTTTGTTTGTGGATAGTGGTATGTAGGTCAGATATTGCCGTATTATGAGTATCCAGTGTGGTTTCCACCGCTTCCACTCTATGCCCTATTTCAGACATTTCTTTCTTTAGGTCATTGATTTCCTCTTTAATGCATTGTTTAACTTGCAGGGCTAAGGCCGAGAAATCTTTTTTTGAGGGAAGTGATGCAAATAAAGCTTTAGGCACTGTGATGGTGTCTGTCATAGTTTCAGAGTCCGATTCTGAAGATGAATATGCTGCAGCAGAGTCTTGATCTTCATTGGGGTTTAAGCTTGTAGATTTGACCTCTACCGATTTGAAAAAGTTATTAACTGAGGGAGTAGTCTGACTGCTTTGTTTCGGTATAGACCCTTTTTTGTTGTTTTTTTTAGGAGACATGCTTGCCTTGTTCAATGTCCCAGTCTGTGTTTTAAAAGATATCCTTTGCACAGGTTAAAATCAAGTCAGGACTCAGCACAATAATGGGTTGTACAGTAAGGTATGTGCCTAATGAAGGTATTTTGATCAGACGTTTACAGAGCTATGTTACTCATTATGGCTTAGGAGCTGCAATATATATCACTGTCCGCCGTGTATTTCTTGTGGATTGGGCCTAGTACCTGAGTATTGCTGCTTTGCATGGTAAACAAATGATAGACATGTGTAAGTTCCTTTTTAAACGTCAGGCTGTGAAGTAGGCTTTATCTTCAATGGAATATAAAAGAAAGTGGAAAACTTTACCCCTTGTGCTGTAAGGATTATCGCCTTCAATTTGCATGCATATATGTGTAGACACAGATAGATGTTCTCTTCATTCAGAGGCATATTATGAGGATAGGTAAAGTCCCTTAAACTCGGTCATGCTTGTCTTGAGCATAGCATTTTCCCTTAAGTGTTGCTTCCTATAATGCCTCTCTGACATATAGACATGTCACAAATATTGCAGGTCTGCATAAACAGGTTTCACCGTTGTTAATCTCGACCATCCATGTCTCACACATCCACGTGCGTCTAAGCTATACTCTCACTCTCACTCAGTAGTGGCCCATTATTGCGCAGTGTTTTAAACTTGCAGGTGTCTCAGAATAATTGCGGTCTTTGCGCTCGGACCCGTATTATGTGTATTAGCCGACAGCTCTTATTCTAGGTGATGTCCCATACACTCAGATTACCTTGTCTTCAGCTGCCGCTATGGGTGTAAGTCGCGTCTGTGCTTAGCATGGGGTTCCGGTGCGTGTAGGCCCAGCAAATCACGCACATCAACTGCTGTTGTAGCCGGGTTACCGAGTGTGCCCCAGACTCACATCTGATAGCCCTCTCTTCTCTTGGGCTATATAACAACTTTGGGCTAAATTATATTTCCGATTATGGCCGATTTACACTTCTCAGCCAGATAGGGCACAGGAGCCGTTTCAAGCCGCGGCCATTTCCTTGGCTGGCTAGCTCCGCCCCCCGCTAATTCCTTTATTTTAGATGCCGCTTTGCAGTTAGCTAGATTAGCGGCGAAAAATTCAGGGTTTGCAATTGTGGCGCGCAGAGCGCTCTGGCTAAAGTCTTGGTCAGCGGATGTATCTTCCAAGACAAAATTGCTTAATATCCCTTTCAAGGGTAAAACTCTTTTTGGGTCAGAATTGAAAGAGATTATCTCAGACATCACTGGGGGTAAGGGCCATGCCCTCCCACAAGATAGGCCTTTCAAGGCCAAGAATAAGTCTAATTTTCGTTCCTTTCGCAATTTCAGGAACGGACCGGCCTCCAACTCTGCAGCCTCTAGACAAGAGGGTAATGCTTCGCAAACCAAACCAGCTTGGAAACCGATGCAAGGCTGGAACAAGGGTAAGCAGGCCAAGAAGCCTGCTGCTGCTACCAAAACAGCATGAAGGAGTAGCCCCCGATCCGGGACCGGATCTAGTAGGGGGCAGACTCTCTCTCTTCGCTCAGGCTTGGGCAAGAGATGTTCAGGATCCCTGGGCACTAGAAATAGTTTCTCAGGGTTATCTTCTGGAATTCAAGGAATTACCCCCAAGGGGAAGGTTCCACATGTCTCACTTATCTTCAAACCAAATAAAGAGACAGGCATTCTTACATTGTGTAGAAGACCTGTTAAAAATGGGAGCGATACACCCAGTTCCAACTGTGGAACAAGGACTGGGGTTTTACTCAAATCTGTTTGTAGTTCCCAAAAAAGAGGGAACCTTCAGACCAATTCTGGATTTAAAGATTCTAAACAAATTTCTCCGAGTGCCATCGTTCAAAATGGAAACTATTCGAACGATTTTACCTACAATCCAGGAGGGTCAATTTATGACTACCGTGGATCTAAAGGATGCGTATCTACATATTCCTATCCACAAAGATCATCATCAGTTCCTAAGGTTCGCCTTTCTGGACAAACATTACCAGTTTGTGGCTCTCCCATTCGGGCTAGCCACTGCTCCAAGGATTTTCACAAAGGTACTCGGGTCCCTTCTAGCGGCTCTAAGACCAAGGGGCATTGCAGTGGCACCTTACTTGGACGACATTCTGATACAAGCGTCGTCTCTTTCAAAGGCAAAGGCTCACACAGACATCGTTCTGGCCTTTCTCAGATCTCACGGGTGGAAGGTGAACATAGAAAAAAGTTCCCTGTCTCCGTCGACAAGAGTTCCTTTCTTGGGGACAATAATAGATTCTTTAGAAATGAAGATTTTCCTGACAGATGTCAGAAAGTCAAAACTTCTAAACGCTTGTCAAGTTCTTCACTCTGTTCCACGACCTTCCATAGCTCAGTGCATGGAAGTAGTAGGGTTGATGGTTGCAGCAATGGACATAGTTCCTTTTGCGCGAATTCATCTAAGACCATTACAACTGTGCATGCTGAAACAGTGGAATGGGGACTATACAGACTTGTCTTCAGTGATTCAAGTAGATCAGAAGACCAGAGACTCACTCCGTTGGTGGCTAACCCAGGATCACCTGTCCCAGGGAATGAGCTTCCGCAGACCAGAGTGGGTCATCGTCACGACCGACGCCAGTCTAGTGGGCTGGGGCGCGGTCTGGGACTCCCTGAAAGCTCAGGGTCTATGGTCTCGGGAAGAGTCTCTTCTCCCGATAAACATTTTGGAACTGAGAGCGATATTCAATACTCTCAGGGCTTGGCCTCAACTAGCAAAGGCCAGATTCATAAGATTCCAATCAGACAACATGACGACTGTTGCTTACATCAACCATCAGGGGGGAACAAGGAGTTCCCTGGCGATGAGAGAAGTGACCAAAATCATAAAATGGGCGGAGGATCACCTATCTGCGATCCACATCCCAGGAGTGGAAAACTGGGAGGCGGATTATCTGAGTCGTCAGACATTCCATCCGGGGGAGTTGGAACTCCACCTGGAGATATTTGCCCAGTTGACCCAATTATGGGGCATTCCAGACATGGATCTGATGGCGTCTCGTCAGAACTTCAAGGTTCCTTGCTACGGGTCCAGATCCAGGGATCCCAAGGCGACTCTAGTGGATGCTTTAGTAGCGCCTTGGGCCTTCAACCTAGCTTATGCGTTTCCTCTCATTCCCAGGCTGGTAGCCAGGGTCAAACAGGAGAGGGCCTCTGTGATTTTGATAGCTCCTGCGTGGCCACGCAGGACTTGGTATGCAGACCTGGTGAATATGTCATCGGCTCCACCATGGAAGCTACCTTTGAGACAGGATCTTCTAGTACAGGGTCCATTCGAACATCCAAATCTAGTTTCTCTCCAGCTGACGGCTTGGAAATTGAACGCTTGATTTTATCTAAGCGTGGGTTTTCGGATTCTGTGATAAATACTCTGGTACAAGCCAGAAAACCTGTAACTAGAAAGATTTACCATAAAATATGGAAAAACATATATCTGTTGGTGTGAATTGAAGGGATTCTCATGGAGTAAGATTAAAATTCCTAGGATCCTTTCCTTTCTCCAAGAAGGTTTGGATAAGGGATTATCAGCGAGTTCTCTAAAAGGACAGATTTCTGCTTTATCTGTCTTGTTACACAAACGACTGGCAGCTGTGCCAGATGTTCAAGCTTTTGTTCAGGCTTTGGTCAGGATCAAGCCTGTTTACAGACCTTTGACTCCTCCCTGGAGTCTGAATTTAGTTCTTTCAGTTCTTCAAGGGGTTCCGTTTGAACCTCTACATTCCATAGATATCAAGATGTTATCTTGGAAAGTTCTGTTTTTGGTTGCTATTTCTTCTGCTAGAAGAGTTTCTGAGTTATCTGCTCTGCAGTGTAATCCGCCCTATCTGGTGTTCCATTCAGATAAGGTTGTTTTGCGTACTAAACATGGTTTCCTTCCTAAGGTTGTTTCCAACAAGAATATTAACCAGGAAATAGTTGTGCCTTCTTTGTGTCCGAATCCAGTTTCAAAGAAGGAACGTTTGTTACATAATTTAGATGTAGTACGTGCTTTAAAGTTCTATTTAGAAGCAACAAAGGATTTCAGACAAACGTCTTCTCTGTTTGTCGTTTATTCTGGCAAGAGGAGAGGTCAAAAAGCTACTGCTACCTCTCTTTCCTTTTGGCTGAAAAGCATCATCCGATTGGCTTACGAGACTGCCGGACGGCAGCCTCCCGAACGAATCACAGCTCACTCTACTAGGGCTGTGGCTTCCACATGGGCCTTCAAGAACGAGGCTTCTGTTGATCAGATATGTAAGGCAGCGACTTGGTCTTCCCTGCACACTTTTGCCAAATTCTACAAATTTGATACTTTTGCTTCTTCGGAGGCTATTTTTGGGAGAAAGGTTTTGCAAGCCGTGGTGCCTTCTGTTTAGGTAACCTGATTGGCTCCCTCCCTTCATCCGTGTCCTAAAGCTTTGGTATTGGTTCCCACAAGTTATGGATGACGCCGTGGACCGGACACACCAATGTTGGAGAAAACAGAATTTATGCTTACCTGATAAATTACTTTCTCCAACGGTGTGTCCGGTCCACGGCCCGCCCTGGTTTTTTAATCAGGTTTGATAGATTTCTTTCTTTAACTACAGTCACCACGGCACCCTATGGTTTCTCCTTTTTTTCTCCTGTCCGTCGGTCGAATGACTGGGGTGGGTGGAGCCTAGGAGGGACTATGTGGACAGCTTTTGCTGTGCTCTTTGCCATTTCCTGTTGGGGAGGAGAGTAATCCCACAAGTTATGGATGACGCAGTGGACCGGACACACCGTTGGAGAAAGTAATTTATCAGGTAAGCATAAATTCTGTTTTTTCATAGCTTGGGGACTGAGAGTCCACACCCTGATGATTGACATATGCCACAGTGATATTGTCTGTCTGAAAACAAATGAACGGTTCTCTCTTCAACAGAGGCCAAATCTGAGGAGCCCTGAAAATCTCACAGAGTTCCAAAATATTGATTGGTAATCTCGCCTCTTGAGATTTCCAAACCCCTTGTGCTGTCAGAGATCCCCAAACAGCTCCCCAACCTGAAAGACTTGCATCTGTTGTGATCACAGTCCAGGTTGGACAAACAAAATAGGCCCCTAGAACTATACGATGGTGATCTAACTACCAAGTCAGAGATTGTCGAACATTGGGATTTAAAGATATTAATTGTGATATCCTTGTATAATCCCTGCACCATTGGCATACAAAAGCATTAGCATACAAAGCTGGACAGGTCTCATATGAAAACGAGCAAAGGGGATCGCGTCCGATGCTGCAGTTATAAGACCTAAAACTTCCATGCACATAGCTACTGAAGGGAATGACTAAGACTGAAGGTTCCGACAGGCTGCAACACTGAATCTATCTGGAAACCTAAAAAGGTGACCCTTGTCAGAGGAATCAAAGAACCTTTTGGTAAATTGATCCTCCAACCATGTTTTCAAAGAAACAACACTAGTTGATTCTTGTGAGATTCTGCACAACGTAAAGACTGCGCCCTCACGAGCCTAATTCTGCCTGCGAATTTAAAAGACAGTCAATTAAAAAAGAGACTATACCCCAGGTAAGAAATAAATTTATCCTAAATAATGCATTTACCAAATATGAAACTGACTGCAAACGGAAAAATACTGAAAACCTGAATCATGGCAAATATAAGTACAATACATATATTTAGAACTTTATAAAAAATACATAAGGTGCCAAACCATAGCTGAGAGTGTCTTAAGTAATGAAAACATACTTACCAAAAGACACCCATCCACATATAGCAGATAGCCAAACCAGTACTGAAACAGTTATTAGTAGAGGTAATGGAATATGAGAGTATATTGTCAATCTGAAAAGGGAGGTAGGAGATGAATCTCTACAACCGATAACAGAGAACCTATGAAATAGATCTCCTGTGAGGAAAACCATTGCATTCAATAGGTGATACTCCCTTCACATCCCTCTGACATTCACTGTTCTCTGAGAGGAATCGGGCTTCAAAATGCTGAGAAGCGCATATCAACATAGAAATCTTAGCACAAACTTACTTCACCACCTCCATAGGAGGCAAAGTTTGTAAAACTGAATTGTGGGTGTGGTGAGGGGTGTATTTATAGGCATTTTGAGGTTTGGGAAACTTTGCCCCTCCTGGTAGGATTGTATAACCCATACGTCACTAGCTCATGGACTCTTGCCAATTACATGAAAGAAAAAAGCTATTCTGCAGACAGGTTTTGGCTTTTACACAAGCCTTTTTCAATTCAAAATAGCCCAAGATTGTTTATATTTGCTTTTGATATGCACTAAACCTCACATTTATTCTTTATTACATTTTGAGAGGTGGTAGCACTAAAGGTCTATTCTCCTAAAACTGACAACACTGTGTCAACTTAAGACAATATTTCCTTGCATCAAAAACAAAAATGCAGGTTTTTATAGTAGTTCTGTTAACATCCATACAACAAACTTCCTTGTTGCATCACTTGTGTTAGTAATTTTACTACCTCTACTGGAATTGATTGTTAGCTTTTCAGATTTCCTACATTTGGTTTATGGTAATGTGGGCTTGTTGGTGAGATCTACTGATTCTGCAAGCTGTTATTTGGAAGCATGACATGTTAATCTATCGCATTTCATTACCCTCATGTTAGCCTTTCTTAAAAAAAAAGTATCCTGTTCCTTTTCAGGCATCCATTTTCTTTAAGAAACATTGTCAAATAATTCTATTTCACTCATTAGTTTGGATGTTTTTCTTTTCCTTGACCACTCGTTTGAAATCAGAGATGATGTCCCAGTACTAACTGTGCCTAGTTATATATTTTATGCTATGTGCCTATGAAATGTTTTTAAGGCTTTAGGTTCTATTTTCCATTCATTTCCATTGCATTTTGTCCAGTTTTTTATGTCTCCAGGCATATATTTATGGATATTACCATTTTCTTTCATATAGGTGGCGAGAGTCCACAAGCTGTTACATATGGGATATACATTCCTACATGGAGGAGGCAATGTTTCCCAAACCTCAAAAGCCTTTAAATACCCGCCCACCTTGCACATACCTCAGTTTAAAAATGTTGCCTTCTTAGAAGTTGGTTAAAGCATTATAATGTGATTTATTTCTTCAGTAAAGGTGCATCAGAGCATATTGAAGCCCAGTTCCCCTCAGAGTACAATGCTTGTCAGAGGGAAGTTAAGGGATTACTGCCTCATGTCACCATGTTTTCGTTTCTAAGGAAATCTTTTCATGGGCTCTCTGTAAATTCGGTCGCAGGCAGGGGCGGAACTACAGGGGGTGCAGAGGTCAAAAAAATTGACCTGCCACTACCTGCACTGATATCATGTGAGTGTAATGCTTCACTAGTGTCTCTGTCTCCGACTACAGGGGTTAGTGTTTCTATTTTATTCATTGGTGTTTATGTGTGTATGTATGTGACTGTGTGTGCATTTATGCATGTGTGTGTGTGTGTATATGTTTGTGGAACCAGCAAATTACAGACCTTGTTACTACAGCAAGGGGGGGGGGGTTAAACAGTGTCACTATACATTACTATTATATACAGTACGGGGGGGCTGGACCATGTCACAGACTACTGTGGTCACTTTATAAAGTACTGGGGCGGGTAGGGTCAGACCAGCCATCTCACCGGCAGATTACAGACTGTGTCACTAACTCACTATATATAGTACTAGTGGGTTAAACAGTGTCACTATATACAGTAATAGGGGGTCAGACCATCTCACAGACTGTAGGCACAGGGTACCTCCTTTTGCAGACTTAATCTGATCCAAAAAATGTTTTGTGTTAAATGTTAAAACAATAAATAAAAAATATATATGTATCAAAGATACGTTTTTTTTTGGGGGGGTGGACTTCTTAGATTCTTGCACCTGGGCCCTGTGGTTTCTAGTTACGCCTCTGGTTGCAGGGATTCAACTTCTGCCTCCCTTTACAGATCAACTTTATACTCCTATTCCATTACCACTGCAGATATGTTTCAGTACTGGTTTGGCTGTCTGCTATCAGTAGACGAGTGTCTATGGTAAGTTTTTTTTATTTAAGTTTATTTTCCCGAGCATGCTCACATGACGTATTTTAAATGCAATGACATATATATTTTATAACTGCCTCTTTACATACATCATCCTTTGTTTTCTAATTTAAATTTATTGCTATGCGATCTTTAAACACTTTTTACAATTATTATTATGCACCTACTATTGCATTTATGTTAAGACTTATCTTAGTCTATTTTGCAATCCTGTTTTAAAGAGGCAATTTTTCTCATTCCTCAAAAACTTGCTCTAAAAAATGGGGTTATATAAAGTATATTATTGCAATCTTTATTTTTAATTTTGTTTGCTATAATCGAGTAGCCTGAACCTGTCCATGAAGTTACCATAGTAACTGAGCCCGGTTGAACACCTTTCTACCAAAACAAAGTGTGCTTATTGTAAAACAACTGAAGTAGCTTCTTCAATTAATTTATGTGGCTCATGCTTAGATGGTTTTTTTTTCATGTACTAATGTTTCTATGTGTACAAATGCACATTCTGTTTCTCACTCACAGACTAATACAGATGGCGTACCTCCAGCAATGGACACATTTTTATTGCTACCGCCATTAAGAAGACTCTGACTGCTCTCCCGCCTTCAAATAAACGGAAAAGGTTAGCTCAAGTTTTACCTTCTACTAGTAATATATGTACTGAATACTGAAGTATCTTCTTATAAGGATGTCAGTATATGGCTGGGTTATAATACAATATATTTAATAATTATTCTTTAAAATAAACCCACAATAAAATGCATATACAAAACAATTAAAATTAATGTAAATTCCTAAATTCTTTATATTAGTTAAAATTTATAGACACATTGAATTATATTTATAGGAACCAGGTTATGAATCAAACTATACACGTTTTTGCTGTTATAATATGCTATACAAAGATCATAAAAATTACCTTATTCACAATAATCTCCCAAATCAGAGTTGCATTTAAATATCACAATGAGATGCCAAGGTATGGTTTGTTAACTTCCAGACAAATATACCTAAGCTATTTAGCCCACAAATGATTCTATACAACTGTAATTAAAACACCAGAAGTTATATATATATTCTTAATGTAAACAGCGAGTTTATATGCCAATTTATCAAAGCTGAAATAAATGCTTAATTATCTACGATTAAGACAAATTCTAAAATATATATATATATTTGCAAAGATAAATGACTTAGCATTAATGATTAGCTTAAAATTAAACAGGACTGTGAATATGAGTTTAAAATACAAAGCGCCCTTTTAAATTTACTAACTGCAATTTGACTATAGTCTTAGAATACCTTTATCTAAAATATTAAAAATATAGAACAGTCGTACATCACCCAAATAAACAAATCAATGTTTCAGCTTCCAGAGTTTCTCTGATAAATCCAATGTCACCTCATAAATTAAGAGGTAATTTTTGCAAGATGGATAAACATTAGAACTGCAATCAGCCGGGCATCACACGGAGGTAAAGAGCAGCAAATAAAAAGTGGATGCAGGGGTTTTTCCTTAAAAATGTGATTTACCTTTATTAAGTGAGACTAATTTAAAAGCAAAAACAGCAGGGCTCGCAGCCCATAATGTCAGATAAGGGTTTTCAGTGGAGATACACACGAGCAGACATGTTTCGTGTGGGGCTACCACACTTGCTCACTGCTTATTGAGATCTCCACTGACGTCTCTATTTAAAGAGACCAACAGCACTTGATTACTTTAATTGATTACACATAAATGTTGAGAATACTTATTGAAAAAGTTAACCCTTAACCAACCATACTTAAAGTTAACCCTTAACCAACCATACTTAAAGTTACATGTGGACTCCAGTGTTAGGCTAATATTAACTCTATCTTGTAAGACCAATACATTACTATATACATTTTGTTTCAAAGACCCAATACACAATTATATCATAATTTCATCTATATACAAGTATGAAATATCTAAGAATACAATAAATTATATTTATTGGTTTCAAAACAATCCCAGATTTATATCCATATATCAGAAATAAGTAGATATAATAGATATAAGTCAAAGTAAGATACAGAGGGCTTTTTTCAAAAGGACAGGATAAATAAACAAATTGACATCACTTTCCATGTTTATCCCCCATGGATGTCTGGTATTTAGATAGAATATCCATTTAGCTTCAGTGTAATTCAAATGATACTCCCTGTTCCCTCCCCTCTTATGTGCAGGGACATGGTCAATGGCTTGTATAGAGAGTAATGAGGCATCTGCCGCGTGCTTTTTTCTTAAAATGTCTGGCTACGGGGTAAATATCTCTGGATCCTCTATATCCCTGACATGCTCAAGTGCCCTGTCCTTTTGGTTTTGCCAACATACTGGATTTGGCACCCCCTACAGGTCAACAAATAAACTACATGCATGGATTTACAGTTTAATTTGTACCTAATTTCATAGGATCTATTTGTCACAGTAGAGACAAACTGTGTCCCTTCATTTACATATGTACACGCCTTGCAGTGTGTGGCCCTACATTTATAAAAACCTAATCTATTCGGTAGCCATGTTCTAGTATTTTTACTGCGTAAATCTGAGGGTGCTAACAGATTTCCCTAAGTTTTCCCTTTCTTAGCTACACATTTACAACCTCCTGAGGCTAGTCTTTCCACACTTGGGTCCCCAGCCAGAATGGGAAGATTCTGTTTCACAATGTTACAAATCTTTTTAAACTCCAGGCTGTATGGGGTACTAAAGATAATTTTATTCCCCACACTTGTTTGCATTCCCTTTTTAGTGTTTTTATATTGTAATAGTTCCTCTCTACGAAGCTGATCTACCTCTTTTTTGACATTGCTTAACAATTTATCGGGGTAACCTCTGCTTTGCAACCTGTGTTCAAGTATTTCACATTCTTTCTTATAAGTCATGTCATCTGAGCAAATCCGTTTAGTACGAATATACTGTCCCTTCGGGATGGACTTTTTCACGTGCCCTGGATGGCATGACCTGTAATTAAGGATGGTGTTCCCCCCTGACGGTTTCCTGTACACACTTGAGCTGATTTGTCCAGTACAAGGGTCAGCCTCTAATGCTACATCAAGAAATTTTATTATAGTTTCATGTTGTTCAGCAGTGAATTTTAACCCTACCGTGTTGGTATTAAGGTTGTCTGTGAATTCCTGTGCGGACTCAGCACTTCCATCCCACACCACCAGGAGGTCGTCAATATACCGGCCATAATAAACTATATTAGATTTTGAAGGGGTGCTATCTCCATCGACGTGGGCGGCCTCCCACCAACCCATGAAGAGGTTGGCGTACGAGGGGGCAAATTTGGCCCCCATGGCCGTCCCACGCCTCTGGAGGTAGCAACAACCGGTGTTCCGCTGAAGACACGCTGCCCTGAAGATAAGTCCCCTGGAGGCTGGTAAGCGCTACGGTGTGTGTTTATTGCTGGATAAACATTAGGCCCAGGTTGCTTTATAATAGACTGGATCCCAAGGAAGTAGTTTGTTAGTCAAAAATTCAGCAGCATCCTTTTTTTCTCTCTCTTGCCTGGGGTTATATCACGCGATATAATCCCACCCCTTTTTATTCTAATCATTAGTGAAATTAGGATGATAGTCCCTTCGGAAGCTTGTCCCTGATTGGTTATTTGGGAGATGCCTCCCTGATTGGCAAAATGTCTTTTGGCTGTAATACTGGATTTAGGCCATCGGGGGCAGCAAAGACAAACCGTTTTATTTTTAACATTGCTAACAGTAAACTATATCATGTAATATGTATATTTATGTAATCTGATGATATTAATAAACTATGTGATCAGTATATATATACTATTTAATACAATTGAAAATGTACAATTTGAGATCACACACCAGTATTATCAATTCTATGTTAAAATAGAAAATATTTATATAGACTTCCTATACACTATATGATATGACTTAGGTCACCCCTTGCAGGCAATCCTGTATCAGCATCTTTTAGCCCCATCGGGAAAATAGAAAAACAAAGCATAAACATGTTATATATATAAAAAATGGGATTATTACAATTGTAATTTAATCTATTACAAATCTGAATTGCATTTCCCATATCCATATATAGATATTTATACAGTCTGAGAATCAATTATACTTGAAATTTAAATACAAGTTGTATTTTAAAATGAATTTGAGCTACAATACAAACGTGTTTCTGTTGGTTCAGTACATGTTTATCTGAGGCTCAGGGGCAATTAACAAGTCTGTTCAAATTACTGTATTCTCAGAAGTTCTGTTTGTTACCCCCTACGGGGCTGTTAGCTTCAAAAGTTAAACCTTTTGTTGTTAGCTGAAATATTGTAATCAGGAAAAATGGGGTTTGGGGCTTTTGATCATATCTTCCACCAAAACATACTATTGACTCCATCAACCCAGGGGTTTGTGCTGGTTAATGAGACAGATGCTCTCTTTTGAACTCTTAGATGCTATGTTAATGAATACACAGAATGTATTCAGTAATAAAAATGAGCATGCTCAAACTTACTATTTGAGAGATTTCATACTTATTTTTATCTTAATATATATATATATATATATATATATATATATATATATATATATATATATATTGTCCACTGATATCTACAGATACCCTGACAAGGATTCCTCTGATTTATAGGCTCCCTCATCAGACACCGAACCTGATAATTCCTCCTTTTTATTTAGAATTGAAAATATTTGTTCTCTTTTGAAGGAAGTCTTAGTTACTTTAGGGATTGAAGAAGCTAAACCTTCTGATGATGAACCCTGTAATGGTTTGAATTCAGTGTATAAAACTGTGTCAGTCTTCCTGAGATATGTTCAGTTCCTGAGGCTGTATCTGATATGATTGCTTAAAAAAAGGTCTAAACCAGGTGGTACTTTTAATCCTTCTGAAATGTTTAAAAAATTATATCCTTTACTTTTACTGCTAATTTAGAGCTTTGGGAAACAGTCCCCAAAGTTGATGGGACCATTTCCACTCTAGCTAAAAATACTACTATTCCCTTGGAAGACAGACCCTTTAGAAGGGCATATTTACATACTGGCTATATTCTTAGACCAGCCATATCTATTGCTGACGTAGTTGCTGCCTCTACTTTCTGGCTATTTAGTCTTGCTTAGTTATTTTCCTCTGATCCTAAATGTTCAAACATTCTATATTTACTTAAACATGTGAATAATTTTATTTGCGATGCAGTATTTGATATCATGAAGATCAACATTAAAGCAATGGCCTTAGCTATTCTTACCAGAAGAGATTTATGGCTTAAATCATAGAATGCTGATATGGTATCTAAAACGAGATTACTATTTATTTTCAAGGAAAAAATCGATAAGAACTAGATTCTATTATTTCCACTCTTTCTGGAGGTAAGGAAGTATTCCTTCCTCAAGACAAAAAAAATCTAAGGGGAAATTTAAGGCTCCCAATCGTTTTCATTCTTTTCGTCAGAACAGAAAACTACCTCCCCTGAACCCCCTGGCTCTAACTGGAGACCATCTTCAAATTGGAATAAATCTAAACAATATAAGAAACCAAATCCAGTCCCTGGGACAGCATGAAGGTGCAGCCCCCAAACCAGTTCTTCTTGTATGGGGCAGTCTAAAACTTTTAAGAAATTTGTTCAAAATCCTTGGAATCAGAATAAAATTTCTTAGGAAAATTGAATTGGATTAAAAGCCCAGGCTTTTCTGAAATGTGTTTCAGACTTGGAAAATATGGGAGTGATTGTCCAAGTTCCCTTACAGGAATAAGGGATGTGTTTTTATTCAAATCTCTTCATTGTACCGAAAAGGATAATTCCTTCAGACCAATTTTGGATCTGAAAACTAAACAAATTTGTGAGAATTCCAACTTTCAAGATGGACTATTCGGACTATTCTGCCCTTTGTTCAGCAAGGTCACTTTAAGTCCACAATAGACTTACAGGATGCTTACCTTCACATCCCAATCCACCCAGAACATTATCAATTTCTGAGGTTCTCTTTTTTGGAAAAGCATGTCCAATTTGATGCTCTCCCTTTTGGCCTAGCAACAGCTCCAAGAATATTTACAAAGGTTCTCGGTGCCCTTCTATTTGTAATCAGAGTGCAAGGTATTGCAGTGTTTCTTTATTTGGACGAGATCTTGGTACTAGCTCAATCTTTTCATTTAGCAGAATCTTACACAAACTGTTGTCGTTCCTTCAAATAAATGGTTGGAGGATCAATTTACCAAAAAGTTTCTTGATTATTCAGACAAAGGTCACCTTTTTTAAGTTTTAAATACTGTGTCCATGATGAATACAATTTGGCTTCAGCTTGTCTAAACCTTAAGACTCTATCATTCCCTTCAGTGGCTATGTGTAAGGAAGTACTAGCCCTCATGATTGCAACATCAGACGCGATCCTTTTCTTTCATGTAATTGGCAAGAGTCCATGAGCTAGTGACTTATGGGATATACAATCCTACCAGGAGGGGAAAAAGTTTCCCAAACCTCAAATGCCTGTAAATACACTCCTCACCACACCCACAATTCAGTTTTACTAACTTTGCCTCCCTATGGAGGTGGTGAAGTAAGTTTGTGCCTGATTTTTCTTCTATGATGAGCACTTCTCAGCATATTGAAGCCCAATTCCTCTCAGAGTAAGGTGTTTGTTGTCAGAGGGATGTGAAGGGAGTATCGCCTATTGATTTTATGGTTTTGCTCACGGGAAATCTTTTCAAGGGTTCTCTGTTATCGGTCGTAGAGATTCATCTCCTACCTCCCTTTTCAGATTGACGATATACTCCTATATACCATTACCTCTGCTGATACTTTTTCAGTACTGGTTTGGCTATCTGCTAAATGTGAATGGGTGTCTTTCAGTAAGTATGTATTGTTAACTATGGTTTGGAGCTTTATGTATTAATATAAAGTTTTAAATATATGTATTTACTTATATTTGCCATGAGTCAGGTCTATGTATATTTCCCTTTTGCAGTCTAAACAGTTTCAGTATAGGAATCATGTTTGGGAAGTTTATTTAAACTTTTTTCTTAACTGGGGTTCAGTCTTTTTCAATTTAACTCTCATTTTTTCACGGGCAAATCTAGGCTTGTGAGGGCGCAAAATGCTGTTTTTTATTGCGTCATTCTTGGCGCAAATTTTTTTTGGTGCAAAGTTGCACAGTTGATGGCGAAAATTTTGTCGTTTCCGGTGTCTTCGTTGACGCTAGTTGTTTTGGCGCGAAATTGCGTTTGTTATGACACAAATTGTGTCATATACTGGTGATAGTTTTTCGCAAAAAAATTTTAATTCCTTTTTTGCGTTGTGCGTCATTCTTGGCGCAAATATTTAGTAATTTTACCCCTTTCACTCTATTGCTCGCCGTTTTCATAGTTTTTCTTAAAGCTATTATGCCTGCTTTTGTTTTTCTTTACTGAAACTGTTACATTGTGGAAATTGAATATTTTGCCTAAATGTTATTTTTCTTTTTCTGTTACATTTTGCGAGATGTTTCATTCTGATCCTGACTCTGATGTTACGGTAGAAACTATGATGCCCTGGAACACAATTCTACAAAGCTAAGTGTGTTATTTTCATTATTAAGCTGTTGTTATTTCTTCAGTTCAATTATGTGGCATTTATTTATTATGTTTTATGAAAAACTATCGGATAGATTACGAGTTGTGCGTTAGGCTGAAAAAGCAGCGTTAACAGGTCCTAACGCTGCTTTTTCCCTACCGCTGCTATTATGAGTCTTGCAGGTTTAGGGGCACTGCACACTTCTTTGGCCTTACTGGGAAACGATTTACGTAAACTTCGTAAAGTCTTTTTTCTATGGGACTTCCATAGCGCTGATATTACGAGTCTGTCCTGGGAGGCCAAAAAGTGAGCGGTACACCCTACCCCGTCAAGAGTCCTACCGCATTTAAAAAAGTCAGTAGTTAAAGAGTTTTATGGTATAACGCAGTAGCATAAAATTAATAACTAAAGTGCTAAAAAGTACACTAACACCCATAAACTACCTATTAACCCCTAAACCGAGGCCCTCCCGCATCGCAAACACTAAAATAAATTTTTTAACCCCTAATCTGCCGCTCCGGACACCGCCGCCACCTACATTATATTTATGAACCCCTAATCTGCTGCCCCCAACATCGCCGACACCTACATTATATTTATTTAATTTTTTTTAAAATATTTTTTTTATTGAATAATTAGTCAGAATAACAACACATAGTGTCGTTACACACAGTTTGTCACATATATTACAGTACAAAGCAAATCATATATTTTGTGCAACAAATTATATCTATGTAAACAGAGACAATGTGAGTGTTGTCATCTTCAGACAAATATAGAGAAGAGTAAGGGAGAGATGCCACATAGTATCAACAGAAATTACAGGATTTCTCGTTCCCTTAACAATGTGGCGTTTTATTAAGGACTTTTATGTTTTAAATGTCGAATATCAATGCAGCATTTAAAAAGTAGGGAGAAAGAAAAAGTCAGAGGCCGAAGCTGAGAATAAGAAAAGAGAGGGGAAACAAGAGAGAGAGGAAGAGAAGAAAAAAAAAAAAAAAAAGGGGGGGATTGGAGAGGGGGGGATGGGAGAGTGAGGAGAGGGTGATAAAGGGAGGGGCAGGAGATCAAGAGGTGGCTGAGGAATAGGGTTTTATGTGTCTGCCGGTTCAAATTGTTTTGTTCCAAATTGCTCTCATATCCAATTTATGTGTTTTGAGGTAGTGATAGCGTTCCAGGGATAACAGGTCAGAGACCATAGATCTCCACTCCTCAAGAGTAGGTAATGTTTGAGATTTCCAATGTTTGGGAATAAGTTTTTTGGCTGCCGTGATCATAATTAGTAGTAGTGGCTGTTTCCCCAATTCTATCAGTTTGGGTAGAGAAAGAAATAGGATAGCTTCTGGGCTTGGGGGAATTTGGGTAGATATTATGTCAGAAATTGCTAGAAATGTGTTTCTCCAGAATTCCTCCAGTTTGGGGCAAGACCAAGAGAGCCTTCTTCACCGCAGCCCCTCCAGCAAGTACTGCTGAGCATAGGGAATATTTTGTGGAGACGTGAGGGGGTGAGATACCATCGGCAAGAGAGCTTTAGGTGGATTTCATGCACTACTGCTGACACAGAGGATTTTTTAGTTAGGCAAAAGGCCCTAGTCCAGGCCTCTGCGTCCGGGTCCAACCCGAGATCCCTGCTCCAGGTGTGAACATAAGATGGAAGAGTAGAGGTATCTGGACTATTCAGGATTTTATATAATTTGGAGATAAGATGTGTGGGGGGTGTTACTTGGATACATAGTTTCTCAAAGTCTGTGGTAGATCTACCTAGGTCTTTCTTTTGTTTGTGACAGGATATAAAGTGTCTTAGTTGGTGATAATGTATCCAAGAGGAGAAAATCTCCTCGTCAGCCTCTGCTAAGGCGGCCTGAGATTTTAAAATGCCATTTTCAGTGGCAAATTGAATAGAGCCTATTTTAAGACTATAGGGCTGTTTTACATACGAGCTCTTATGTCTATAAGGAAGGTCTACATGCTCAACGAGTGGAGAGAGTGGGGCAGGGATCGAGGAGATATGTGTGGTAGATGCTAGTATTCTGTCCCAGTCTGACAGTGTATCCGCTGCGATATAGTATCGCTGCAGTATTTTGGGTCTTTTATGAGTTGGGGTCCAAGCTAGGGATGCAACGTTGTTTACTTTAAAAATTTGCCTGTCCATGTGTACCCATGCTTTATTGTCAGCGTTGTGAGACCACTCAGTAATATGCTGTAATGTTATGGCCTGTTTGTATGCCATTAGATTGGGGACCCCCAATCCACCACGCTCTCTAGGAAGGTACATAGTTTTTTTTGGTATTCTCGGTTTAGAACCCCCCCAGATGAACTGTTCAAATGCTCTCTGGATCTGATTTATATAGCCCTTTGGAAGAGCTATGGGCACTGTTTGCAAAAGATATAAGAGTCTTGGGAGTGCGTTCATTTTTAAAAACCCCTATCCTACCTAGCCATGATATGTGTTTGTTTCTCCAACCTGAAAGATCTCGTATGATGTTGTCCTTTACTTTGTTGTAGTTATATCTAAATAGGTCCTGTGGGGAGGGGATTAGAAATATACCTAGATATTTCAGTTTATCCTTTGCTATAGGGATAGTGTATTCGTTTCTAAGGTGTTGGATTACTTCAGGGGGAGTCCCTATGTTCATTAACTCAGATTTAGTTATGTTCAATTTAAAATTTGATACCTTACCATATTGTTCTAGTTCGGTTAACAGTTCCGGGATAGATATTGCAGCATTAGTAAGGGTGAAAAGGGCATCGTCTGAAAATAGGGCTTGTTTATGTTCTTTATTTCCCACAGTTATTCCTTTTATTCCCTCATGGCCCCTAACTTTTTGTGTTAATACCTCCATAGAGATGGCGAAAAGCAATGGGGACAGGGGGCACCCCTGCCTTGTGCCATTGCTTATAGTGAAGGAGTCAGAAAGGGTACCATTAATTCTAATCCTGGCGTTTGGAAAAGAGTAAAGTGCCATAGTCATGTTCAGGTAGGGTTCTGGGAATCCCATCTCTGCCATGGTTCGTCGTAGGAAGGACCACTTGACCCTATCAAAGGCCTTTTCCGCATCTGTTCCTAAGAGAACCATGGGAGTTTTTGTGGCTTGTGCATGATTAATTAATTGGATTACTTTGATGGTATTGTCCCGAGCTTCCCGCCCGGGTACGAAACCAACCTGATCTTTATCAATAAGCTCAGGTAGAAATTTATTTAACCTAGTGGCCAGGATCCTGGCTAGCAGTTTCATATCATTGTTTATTAATGAGATAGGTCGATAATTCTCCGGTTTTGTAGTAGGTTTCCCAGGTTTGGGGATGACTGAGATGTGTGCCTCTAAGAGAGAATTGGATAGGAGAGGATTACTCCTCAACCCATTGAAAATCTTGAGGAGGGGATAGGATATCTTTGAATTTCTTATAATATCTAGAGGAGAAGCCGTCCGGGCCAGGACTTTTACCGGGAGGGGCATTTTTTATTGCCTGTGTTATTTCCTCTATCGTTATGGGTGACGCCAGATGGGTTTTAGCTTCATTGTTTAGGGCAGGGAGGTTCAAGTCTTTAAAATAGTCATCAGTGTTATCTACAATTTGTGTTAGCGTTTCCTGGAGGTTTGATTGGGAATCTGGATTGTCTATGTTGTATAGGGAGTTATAGAACTCTCTGAAGGTAGAGGTTATAAGTTTACTGTCATGGACCGTCTGGCCGTCTTTCGTCAGTAATGAGTGGGTATACGTTGAGAGTTGCTTCCTGCGAAGTCCTCTCACTAGGATCTTACCGGGCTTATTGCCCCCCTCAAAATAATATTGCCTAAGATGAAGGGCGTTTCGTTGATAAGTTTCATTTAAGTACTGCTTAAGGTCCAACCTAGCTTGGGTAAGGTCTTGTCTGATAGTATGGTTATTTAAATCGGCTTTATGACGAATTTCCAGTTTGTTAATTTTTGAAAGCAAGTTTGCATAAAGTTCTCTTGATTTTTTGTTTATGTTTGCTTTGTGTTTAATTAACAATCCTCTTATTACTGTTTTATGGGCTTCCCATTCTATTATGGGTGAGGAGGTGGAATTTTCATTAAGTGTAAAATATTCAATTAAGTTTGTCCTCAATTCGTCAAGTATAAGGGGGTTGTCAAGGAGAGTGTCATCTAGCTTCCAAGTCCTAGAAATTATGGGTAGGTCTGGCCAAGAGATAGAACAAGTAACAGGGGCGTGGTCCGACCATGTGATGTTTCCTATATCGCATTGGATGATTAAAGAGAGGCCACTGGAGTCTGAGAATATGTAATCTATTCGTGTGTAGCAGTCGTGAGGGGAAGAATAAAAAGTGTAGTCCTTTCCCATAGGATTTAAGGATCTCCAGGTGTCGTGTAGTGAGACTGCGGATAGAGAGCTTCTGATCTTTTTGATAGTGGCCTTGGGGACATTGGTGGCGCCTCTAGAGGTATCAATCAGTGGGTCGAGTGCTACATTAAAGTCACCCGCCATAAATATTACCCCTTTAATATGGTCCAGGAGTAAGTTTGTGACTTTTTTAATGAAACTACTTTGATTGAGATTTGGTGCGTAGATATTAAGGAGTGTAATGTGTTGCCCAAAGAGTAGACCAACTAATAGTACATAGCGACCCTCTGGATCTTTGAGTGTGTTTGTTATTTGAATCGGTAATGACTTGTGTACTAGTATACCCACACCTACTCTTTTACATGCCCCCGAGGCAAAGCAAGATATTGGATAAAGTTGTGGGGTCCACCGGGGTTCCCTTCCTTTTCTAAAGTGGGTTTCTTGCATCATTATTATTTGGCTACTAAGTTTATTCAACTCGTTGAGCAGTATAGATCGTTTGCCTGGACTGTTAAGTCCCTTTACATTAATGGATGTCAGCCTGAAGGTGTGTTCTTTTAATCTACTAAGTCTCACCGGCATTGTATCAGTTATGGGAGAAGGGAAGAGGAGAGAGGGAAAAAAAAGGAGGGGGAGGGGAGGGAAAAGCAAAAAGTTACTTAATAGGGTTTAGAAAAGGTTCCAAAGAGGAAGAGCAAGAAGGACGGTCAGAGCAGAAAAGAGAAGAGAAGAGGGGAAAGAGAAGAAAAGAAAAAAGAAGAAGAATTATATTTGTACAAATCTATTTCAAAGCGAAAAGTTTGTGAGAGAGAATTCAAAGGGGGGAAGTATTTCTCTCACCGGCAAAGAGTATATATAAAACAGAATAAATCAATATAACTCCCGAGAGCAGGAAGGGACATGTGGAGGGGGGAGGGGAAAGGGAGGGAGGGATGGGGGGCAGTGGAGAGGCCTGTCCCTGAGGGGGAAGACAAGAGGGGGAGGGGAGAGGAAGGGGTGAGGAGGGGAGAGTTTGGAAGTAAAGAGTAGAGGAAGCAATTAATATGTCAACAACATTATTCAAGTGATTGAAAAAAAGAAAGAAAACTTCAACATATCTAATTTTTGTGGAAATAGGTACTTAGTTATGGATTGTTTATTTATAGATCCATTGCTGGATCAAAGTTACAATTATAGGGGGTAAAATTTGGTGCAATGGTTTTCTTAAGGGTTTCAATAATATGTTGTTAGCGGTTAACCCTAAGGTCAGATCACTATTACAGAAAGAGAAAAATAAAAAAAAAACAAAAAAAAAACAGAACAATTCTATTGGAAGCACGTTGTTATTATATAACTCTAAAACATTACTTATATAATCACCTGAGAGGCTAACGAAAAATAAGTCAGGACCTTACATGTGTACTGCTTAACCATTCGCCCTGAGATACAACGGTATAGGTCCAGGAGTACAGTATCAACATAGTAGTCATTGAATTCTTCTGGAATAGACCTTAGTGATTAGTGATACTGGATTTAGAGTGAATTAAACTTGTTCTAATAAGAAGATAACTCTTGTAACCAAATTACATATAACATAAAGCATTTATAACATTCAACCTATGCTTATAAACTATTATGAAATTGAAAAAGAAAACAATCTTATTTATATAAAAGGATACTTTTTCTGTGCAATCAGGGTAACTTATAGTCAGTTCTTAGCCCATATGGTTGCACAGTCTTTGATTTTGATGTTTTGTGACCAGGTAGATCCCTTAGGCCCCTCTTTTTCACTCATATCTTGATAAAACAGCCAAAAGAGAAGTGTGGTTCATCCCGAGGAAAGCTAATCTGAGTCCTGCATAGGCGGGTATTCAGGGATGTAAGCTGCCAAGGGGCATATTCACACTGCTGGTTGTCCCCTCTGTAGAGTCTTGTAGGGAGGAGTTACCGTCATCCATACTCGGCAGGGATAATTCTTTATAAAAGAGGTTAGGGTCCGAGTCCGGTCTGAATATTGCTATCTTGTTATTGCGGGTGGCTATCAAAGAGACTGGGAAGCCCCATCGGTATGGGACTTTGTTATTTTTCAGGGTAGATGTGATGTGGGATAGATCCCTCCTTTTCTGCAGAGTTATAGGAGACAAATCTGAGAAAAGTTGAATTTCCTCTCCAGCATGTAAAATGGGGCTTTTCTCTCTAGCACAACGCAAAAGATCTTCTCTATCTTTAAATTTGAGGAATTTAACAATTATATCACGTGGAGGAGCTTTAGGAGGTGGTTTAGCTCTTAGAGCCCTGTGAGCTCTTTCAATTTGAATTTCCTCTCCTGAGGGGTTATTTTTTATCACCCTAAAAAGGGCTTGGAGATATCCTTCAATCGCAGGGGGGTGAATAGACTCGGATACTCCTCTTATCCTTAAATTATTTCGGCGGCACCGATTTTCCAAGTCCTCCATTTTGTCAGATAACTCTTGCATCTTTCTGTCATGTCTTTGAGTGGTTGATGAAATGGAGTGAATTTCTGCTACTATAGATTTTTGTTTTATTTCCGGGGAGGATACTCTTTTATCTATTGCTCCTAGGTCTTTTCTAAGGTCTCCAAAGAGAGTTCGCATTTCGTGCAAAACAACTTTGATATCGTCCTTAGAAGAAAGGTGTGAAATGTCTTTCTTGGTTATAAAGGAGTTAGTGTCAGAGTCCTTGGGTTGTGTTGATTCTGGCTGTTCTGCGGGTGTAAACACAGATTCCATCTCAGGCGAGATATTAGGCGTCTCGCGGGGTTTGAGGTACTGAGTGAGGGTTTTTTTTTCTCACCCTTATTCTGCCTCTTGCAAGGCATCAGCCTATGTACTCTATTTATGAAAGCTAAATCTGACCCAGGTGTAAAGGCCAGTTAGTGGTTAAATCACTTTCCCTCTTTCCTATATTAAGCTCACTCTTTATAAGCTGCTATGCACTTCAGTCACTTGTATCACTGTGGAGTCGCTTCTTTATCTGTAAAACTTCTCCCTGGTTTATGCAATGTTAAAGCCACAATTTTTTGTCTCCTAACTCCCTTTCCAGATATACTAGAGAATTAGGTGCTTATTAACACAGGGATTGAGATAGGAACCAGGCCTTGGGGGGATGAGTTAGCACACGTGAGTTATGTAACGGCCTTCTGCACCGTAATGATATGTGCCAGGTTTGGGGGCCTAAAAGGTATAGTGAAATAGCCCAAGTGTCAATGTCAGTGTCCAAGATCAAGGCTAAAGCAGAGGCATTGTCTAATTACATATGCTTTCAATCGCAATCCCCCAACATGCAAAAGGCTGCGATCAGAAATAGTGTGGCTTAGTGATTTGTATAGCCCCCACGTGGTTAGCGTGTATGGCGTTACCTGACCGCCTCGTTGTCTCGGCTGTAGCTGTGAGTACCGGATGCGTCGGGATGTCCCACAAGTCTGGTGACTCGTTTGGCGGAACGGATCCGCTATCAGCAGTCAGGTCGGGAGTGCAGTGGGTCTGCGGTGTAGTCGGATGGCGGCAAGTGCTTCGCTTTCTCCTCTCTGTGAACAATCTGCACTCCGTAGTAGGCCTCCGCTTGTTAGTAAGTCCACGAGTGAGCTAGGCTGTCAGGAAAGTGATCCGGTAGGTCAGGGGCACTTTTAGCTTGCGTGCAGAGGTGAAGGGAAGAAAGGTAGGGAAATCCTGCTCTCAGAGATTGCTTTTTGCCGGTTTGGGAGATGGGAGCCCTTCTAACTAGCAGCCATCTTCCAGCGTGGCTAGACTCCGCCCCCTACATTATATTTATTAACCCTAATCTGCTGCCCCCAACATCGCCGACACCTACATTATATTTATTAACCCCTAATCTGCCGCCCCCAACGTCGCCGCCATTATAATAAACATGTTAACCCCTAAACCGCCGCACTCCCGCCTCGCAAAGATTAGTTAAATATTATCCCCTAATCTGCCGCCCCCCAATGTCGCCGCAACCTACCTAGATTTATTAACCCCTAATCTGCCGCCCCTATACTAAATGTTTTAACCCCTAAACCTAAGTCTAACCCTAATCCTAACACACCCTAATTGAAATATAATTTAAATACATCTAACTAAAAATTCCTATTATTCCCTAAATAATTCCTATTTAAAACTAAATACTTACCTGTAAAATAAACCCTAAGCTAGCTACAATATAACTAATAGTTACATTGTAACTAGCTTAGGGTTTATTTTAATTTTACAGGTAAGTTTGTATTTATTTTAACTAGGTAGAATAGTTACTAAATAGTTATTAACTATTTAATAACTACCTAGCTAAAATAAATACAAAAGTACCTGTAAAATAAAACCTAACCTAAGATACAATAACACCTAACACTACACTATAATTAAATAAATGAACTAAATTAACAACAATTAAATACATTAAATTAGCTAAAGTACAAAAAAACCCCACTAAATTACAGAAAATAATAAATAAATTACAAGATATTTAAACTAATTACACCTAATCTAATAGCCCTATCAAAATAAAAAAGACCCCCAAAATTAAAAAAAAACCTTAGCCTAAACTATCAAAAGCCCTTAAAAAAGGGTCTTTTGCGGGGCATTGCCCCAAAGTAATAAGCTCTTTTACCTGTAAAAAAAAAAATACAAACAACCCCCCCAACAGTAAAACCCACCACCCACACAAACAACTATCTAAAAAAACCTAAGCTCCCTATTGCCCTGAAAAGGGCATTTGGATGGGCATTGCCCTTAGAAGGGCAGTTAGCTCTTTTGCGGGCCAAACCCTAACCTAAAAATAAAACCCACCCAATACACCCTTAAAACAAACCTAACACTAACCCCCTGTAGATCGACTTACAGTTCTGAAGACCGGACATCCAAACTTAGGTTTAGGGGTTAATAAATTTAATATAGTGGCGGCGACGTTGGGGGTGGCAGATTAGGAAATAATAAATGTAGGTAGGTGGCAGCGATGTAGGGGGGCAGATTAGGGGTTAATAAGTATAATGTAGGTGGTGGCGATGTAGGGGGGCAGATTAGGGGTTAATAAGTATAATGTAGGTGGCGGCGGTGTTGGGCGGCAGATTAGGGGTTAATAAGTATAATGTAGGTGTGGCGGTGTAGGGGGGGCAGATTAGGGATGTTTAGACTCGGGGTACATGTTAGGGTGTTAGGTGTAAACGTTACAATAGGAATCAATGGGATATCGGGCAGCAGCGAACATGAGCTTTCACTGCTTTCAGACTCCCATTGATTCCGATGGCATCTGCCACCTCCAGGGCAGTGGATTGAAAACCAGGTATGCTAGGCCGGAATAGTGGCGAACGTACCTGGTAGAAATTTGATAACTAGAAAAAGTAGTCAGATTTTGCCGAATTTGCATTTGTAGCATCTGTAATGACGTAAGCATCGATCTGTGTCAGACTGAGTCCGGCGGATCGTATGTTACGTCACAAAATTCTACTTTTGCCGGTCTGTAGGGTTTGATAACTAAGGCAAATCAGGCTCGCCACAAATACGCTGCGGAATTCCAACGTATTTGCGGTTGACGACTTGATAAGTAGATGCCTATATATCAATGAAGCATATGCATGTATATATGTAGATTTAAGTATGAGGATAGGCACTACAATCTTCAGCACTAGTTAATGCTTATATCAGCCATCCAATGGGTACAGTCCCAGCCGTATAGGTGAGCAGCCACAGATCAATGAAAATGCATATACAATACATAAAGACCTACAGCGTTTACCAGCCCCACGGAACACATTGGCAGCGTCCTCATCAGCGTGTGCACAAATACCAAAAGTGCCGTTGAATCTGATTCCTCATTTGCCAGAGTGCATGCAAACCGGAAGTAGAGAACGGGGAAAAAAGGTGAGGGAAAATTTGGGTGGGTTTATTAGTCACAATTTAAGGGATAAATTAAAAAATATATATTACTTGTAACCCTTAAATTCCAGAACCTGAAGCAGTAATATACATCAGAATGTACAAGAGGATGCAAAAAAGATTTGCAACAGAGAGAAAAAACACTTCTGGTTACTGGACTGTTTCAATGCATAGAGCCCACTGTAGAAATATTCTTCAAATTAGAGCAAAATATTCAGATATTTATAAAATATCACAGACATACCCATTTACACTAAATAACTTTATTTGGAGAAAAAATATATATGATAGTCCTGCAGGACTGGTACTCACACACACACACACACATACAGTTAAAACTTGCTGAAACTCAGATAATAAAATTATCTAGAATGCACCTGTGTAATGCTGGTTGGTTACTCTCAAAGGGTACATATAATATATATGTTTATACAAAAATGATTAGCCTCCAGGAGTAAACAAATTAATATAAACAGTGGTAGTGTAAAGAGTCTAATATGTTAGTTAGCCTGTACTGGAAAGCACCAACAATGCTTAATGAGATATATCTATTTGTGCATTGGAATCTCCAAAGAATCCACTGTATCAATATACTGGTAGTTCAATCACATTGAATAATAGTAGTTACAATGTTTGTTAGGCTTTCCGTTACAATTGTTGCCACCTATGATGATTTGATTTTAGGAAACCTAAATTGTGGTTAAAATAAAAGCATATGGCGATTATAAGGTATGGTGTATACCTTTAAGGTCTCAAAAGTTAACAGCTGCGAAGTTGTAAGATTTGCGTAGGTTATATCAACAATATCTTATCCAAATGTATCTTTCTTTCATGTAATTAGCAAGAGTCCATGAGCTAGTGACGTATGGGATATACATTCCTACCAGGAGGGGCAAAGTTTCCCAAACCTCAAAATGCCTACAAATACACCCCTCACCACACCCACAAATCAGTTTTACAAACTTTGCCTCCTATGGAGGTGGTGAAGTAAGTTTGTGCTAGATTCTACGTTGATATGTGCTCCGCAGCAGGTTGGAGCCCGGTTTTCCTCTCAGCGTGCAGTGAATGTCAGAGGGATGTGAGGAGAGTATTGCCTATTTGAATTCAATGATCTCCTTCTACGGGGTCTATTTCATAGGTTCTCTGTTATCGGTCGTAGAGATTCATCTCTTACCTCCCTTTTCAGATCGACGATATACTCTTATATATATACCATTACCTCTACTGATTTTCGTTTCAGTACTGGTTTGGCTTTCTACAACATGTAGATGAGTGTCCTGGGGTAAGTAAGTCTTATTTTCTGTGACACTCTAAGCTATGGTTGGGCACTTTTTTATAAAGTTCTAAATATATGTATTCAAACATTTATTTGCCTTGACTCAGGATGTTCAACATTCCTTATTTCAGACAGTCAGTTTCATATTTGGGATAATGCATATGAATCAATCAATTTTTTCTAACCTTAAAATTTGACTTTTTCCCTGTGGGCTGTTAGGCTCGCGGGGGCTGAAAATGCTTCATTTTATTGCGTCATTCTTGGCGCAGACTTTTTTGGCGCAAAAATGTTTTCTGTTTCCGGCGTCATACGTGTCGCCAGAAATGCGTCATTTTTGACGTTTTTTTGCGCCAAAAGTGTCGGCGTTCCGGATGTGGCATCATTTTTGGCGCCAAAAGCATTTAGGCGCCAAATAATGTGGGCGTCATTTTTGGCGCTAAAAAAATATGGGCGTCACTATTGTCTCCACATTATTTAAGTCTCATTATTTATTGCTTCTGGTTGCTAGAAGCTTGTTCACTGGCATTTTTTCCGATTCCTGAAACTGTCATTTAAGGAATTTGATCAATTTTGCTTTATATGTTGTTTTTTCTATTACATATTGCAAGATGTCCCACGTTGAAACTGAGTCAGAAGATACTTCTGGAAAATCGCTGCCTGGTGCTGGAGCTACCAAAGCTAAGTGTATCTGCTGTAAACTTATGGTATCTGTTCCTCCAGCTGTTGTTTGTACTGATTGTCATGACAAACTTGTTAATGCAGATAATATTTCCTTTAGTACTGTTACATTACCTGTTGCTGTTCCGTCAACATCTAATACTCAGAGTGTTCCTGATAACATAAGAGATTTTGTTTTTAAATCCATTAAGAAGGCTATGTCTGTTATTCCTTCTAGTAAACGTAAAAAGTCTTTTAAAACTTCTCATTTTTCAGATGAATTTTTAAATGAACATCATCATTCTGATTCTGATAATGGTTCTTCTGGTTCAGAGGATTCTGTCTCAGAGGTTGATGCTGATAAATCTTCATATTTATTTAAAATGGAATTTATTCGTTCTTTACTTAAAGAAGTCCTAATTGCATTAGAAATTGAGGATTCTGGTCCTCTTGATACTAAATCTAAACGTTTAGATAAGGTTTTTAAATCTCCTGTAGTTATTCCAGAAGTTTTTCCTGTCCCTGGTGCTATTTCTGAAGTAATTTCTAGGGAATGGAATAATTTGGGTAATTCATTTACTCCTTCTAAACGTTTTAAGCAATTATATCCTGTGCCATCTGACAGATTAGAGTTTTGGGACAAAATCCCTAAGGTTGATGGGGCTGTCTCTACTCTTGCTAAGCATACTACTATTCCTACGGCAAATGGTACTTCCTTTAAGGATCCTTTAGATAGGAAAATTGAATCCTTTCTAAGAAAAGCTTACTTGTGTTCAGGTAATCTTCTTCGACCTGCTATATCTTTAGCGGATGTTGCTGCAGCTTCAACTTTTTGGTTAGAAGCTTTAGCGCAACAAGTAACAGATCATAATTCTCATAGCATTATTATTATTCTTCAACATACTAATAATTTTATTTGTGATGCCATCTTTGATATCATTAGAGTTGATGTCAGGTATATGTCTCTAGCTATTTTAGCTAGAAGAGCTTTATGGCTTACAACTTGGAATGCTGATATGTCTTTTAAGTCTACTCTGCTTTCCCTTTCTTTCCAGGGTAATAAATTATTTGGTTCTCAGTTGGATTCTATTATCTCAACTGTTACTGGAGGGAAAGGAACTTTTTTACCACGGGATAAAAAATCTAAAGGTAAATTTAGGTCTAATAATCGTTTTCGTTCCTTTCGTCACAACAAGGAACAAAAGCCTGATCCTTCATCCTCAGGAGCGGTATCAGTTTGGAAACCATCTCCAGTCTGAAATAAATCCAAGCCTTTTAGAAAATCAAAGCCAGCTCCTAAGTCCACATGAAGGTGCGGCCCTCATTCCAGCTCAGCTGGTAGGGGGCAGATTACGTTTTTTCAAAGAAATTTGGATCAATTCCGTTCACAATCTTTGGATTCAGAACATTGTTTCAGAAGGGTACAGAATTGGCTTCAAGATAAGGCCTCCTGCAAAGAGATTTTTCTTTCCCGTGTCCCAGTAAACCCAGCGAAGGCTCAAGCATTTCTGAAATGTGTTTCAGATTTAGAGTTGGCTGGAGTAATTATGCCAGTTCCAGTTCTGGAACAGGGGCTGGGGTTTTATTCAAATCTCTTCATTGTACCAAAGAAGGAGAATTCCTTCAGACCAGTTCTGGATCTAAAAATATTGAATCGTTATGTAAGGATACCAACATTCAAAATGGTAACTGTAAGGACTATCCTGCCTTTTGTTCAGCAAGGGCATTATATGTCTACAATAGATTTACAGGATGCATATCTGCATATTCCGATTCATCCAGATCACTATCAGTTTCTGAGATTCTCTTTCCTAGACAAGCATTACCAGTTTGTGGCTCTGCCGTTTGGCCTAGCAACAGCTCCAAGAATTTTTACAAAGGTTCTCGGTGCCCTTCTGTCTGTAATCAGAGAACAGGGTATTGTGGTATTTCCTTATTTGGACGATATCTTGGTACTTGCTCAGTCTTCACATTTAGCAGAATCTCATACGAATCGACTTGTGTTGTTTCTTCAAGATCATGGTTGGAGGATCAATTTACCAAAAAGTTAATTGATTCCTCAGACAAGGGTAATCTTTTTAGGTTTCCAGATAGATTCAGTGTCCATGACTCTATCTTTGACAGACAAGAGATGTCTAAAATTGATATCAGCTTGTCGAAACCTTCAGTCACAATCATTCCCTTCGGTAGCCTTATGCATGGAAATTCTAGGTCTTATGACTGCTGCATCGGACGCGATCCCTTTTGCTCGTTTTCACATGCGACCTCTTCAGCTCTGTATGCTGAATCAGTGGTGCAGGGATTACACAAAGATATCTCAATTAATATCTTTAAAACCGATTGTACGACACTCTCTGACGTGGTGGACAGATCACCATTGTTTAGTTCAGGGGGCTTCTTTTGTTCTTCCGACCTGGACTGTAATTTCAACAGATGCAAGTCTTACAGGTTGGGGAGCTGTGTGGGGGTCTCTGACAGCACAAGGGGTTTGGGAATCTCAGGAGGTGAGATTACTGATCAATATTTTGGAACTCCGTGCAATTTTCAGAGCTCTTCAGTCTTGGCCTCTTCTAAAGAGAGAATCGTTCATTTGTTTTCAGACGGACAATGTTACAACTGTGGCATACATCAATCATCAAGGAGGGACTCACAGTCCTCTGGCTATGAAAGAAGTATCTCGAATTCTGGTATGGGCGGAATCCAGCTCCTGTCTAGTTTCTGCGGTTCATATCCCAGGTATAGACAATTGGGAAGCGGATTATCTCAGTCGCCAAACGTTACATCCGGGCGAATGGTCTCTTCACCCAGAGGTATTTCTTCAGATTGTTCAAATGTGGGGACTTCCAGAAATAGATCTGATGGCTTCTCATCTAAACAAGAAACTTCCCAGGTATCTGTCCAGATCCAGGGATCCTCAAGCGGAAGCAGTGGATGCATTGTCACTTCCTTGGAAGTATCATCCTGCCTATATCTTTCTGCCTCTAGTTCTTCTTCCAAGAGTAATCTCCAAGATTCTGAAGGAATGCTCGTTTGTTCTGCTGGTAGCTCCAGCATGGCCTCACAGGTTTTGGTATGCGGATCTTGTCCGGATGGCCTCTTGCCAACCGTGGACTCTTCCGTTAAGACCAGACCTTCTGTCGCAAGGTCCTTTTTTCCATCAGGATCTCAAATCCTTAAATTTAAAGGTATGGAGATTGAACGCTTGATTCTTAGTCAAATAGGTTTCTCTGATTCTGTGATTAATACTATGTTACAGGCTCGTAAATCTGTATCTAGAGAGATATATTATAGAGTCTGGAAGACTTATATTTCTTGGTGTCTTTCTCATCATTTTTCCTGGCATTCTTTTAGAATTCCGAGAATTTTACAGTTTTTTCAGGATGGTTTGGATTAAGGTTTGTCTGCAAGTTCCTTGAAAGGACAAATCTCTGCTCTTTCTGTTCTTTTTCACAGAAAGATTGCTAATCTTCCTGATATTCATTGTTTTGTACAAGCTTTGGTTCGTATAAAACCTGTCATTAAGTCAATTTCTCCTCCTTGGAGTTTGAATTTGGTTCTGGGGGCTCTTCAAGTTCCTCCGTTTGAACCTATGCATTCATTGGACATTAAATTACTTTCTTGGAAAGTTTTGTTCCTTTTGGCCATCTCTTCTGTCAGAAGAGTTTCTGAATTATCTGCTCTTTCTTGTGAGTCTCCTTTTCTGATTTTTCACCAGGATAAGGCGGTGTTGCAAACTTCTTTTAAATTTTTACCTAAGGTTGTGAATTCTAACAACATTAGTAGAGAAATTGTGGTTCCTTCATTATGTCCTAATCCTAAGAATTCTAAGGAGAAATCATTGCATTCTTTGGATGTAGTTAGAGCTTTGAAATATTATGTTGAAGCTACTAAGAATTTCCGAAAGACTTCTAGTCTATTTGTTATCTTTTCCGGTTCTAGGAAAGGTCAGAAGGCCTCTGCCATTTCTTTGGCATCTTGGTTGAAATCTTTAATTCATCATGCTTATGTCGAGTCGGGTAAAACTCCGCCTCAAAGGATTACAGCTCATTCTACTAGGTCAGTTTCTACTTCCTGGGCGTTTAGGAATGATGCTTCGGTTGATCAGATTTGCAAAGCAGCAACTTGGTCTTCTTTGCATACTTTTACTAAATTCTACCATTTTGATGTGTTTTCTTCTTCTGAAGCTGTCTTTGGTAGAAAAGTACTCCAGGCAGCTGTTTCAGTTTGAATCTTCTGCTTATATTTTCAGTTTTTTTCTTTATGAGATTTAAACTTTATTTTTGGGTGTGGATTTTTTTCAGCGGAATTGGCTGTCTTTATTTTATCCCTCCCTCTCTAGTGACTCTTGCGTGGAAGATCCACATCTTGGGTAGTCATTATCCCATACATCACTAGCTCATGGACTCTTGCTAATTACATGAAAGAAAACATAATTTATGTAAGAACTTACCTGATAAATTCATTTCTTTCATATTAGCAAGAGTCCATGAGGCCCACCCTTTTTTGTGGTGGTTATGATTTTTTTGTATAAAGCACAATTATTCCAATTCCTTATATTTATGCTTCGCACTTTTTTCTTATCACCCCACTTCTTGGCTATTCGTTAAACTGATTTGTGGGTGTGGTGAGGGGTGTATTTGTAGGCATTTTGAGGTTTGGGAAACTTTGCCCCTCCTGGTAGGAATGTATATCCCATACGTCACTAGCTCATGGACTCTTGCTAATATGAAAGAAATGAATTTATCAGGTAAGTTCTTACATAAATTATGTTATTGTTGCCAAAATTATCGTTATAATAACAGGTACACACTCAAAAATGTAAGCTGGCAATATTATATTTATCTATATTAGTGGAGAATATAAATAATATATTGGTTTAACACAACCGTGCTCTGTTTTTAGTGCCAAAAAGGAAAATGTATCTGCAGCATTAAGCAGTGTATGACTTTTATACCTTTTATACCTGGTATATGACTTTAAGGTCTCAAAAGTTAACGGCTGCGGTGTACGTAAGATTTGCGCGGGTTATGTCAACAATATCTTATTCAAATATATCTATTGTTGCCAAGATTATCGTTGTGGTAACAGACACACATTAAAAAGTGTGAGCTGACAATATTATATTTATATATATATTAACGGAGGATATAGATAATGTATTAGTTCAACACAACAGTGCTCTGTTTTTAGTGTAAAAAGAAATTATATCTGCAGCATTTAAGCAGTCTGTACCATTTATACCCTTAAATAATCATTTGTTTAGAGAAAATAAGTATAGGATCCTAAATACAGCCCTTGCTATATGATCAACCAACAAGGTCAGCTGGTGAAAAAAAATATCAAACTAGGCTAAAGATTAACGTTTAACTGCCACTGTTAATAAGAGTAATACTTATTGAGGTGCTATTCCAATATTAAACTGAGTTAAGCATCTAAAATAGAGGTTCCATAACCTCGTGGTAGTGCCCCTGATGCGCGTTTCACATAACGCTTCTCTCACATCCAGTACCACTCACTAGTCTGGGCGTAGAGTGCTAGATGTGCATACTTTTTTGTGGCAAGTGTCTATACTTCCACTTTTTGAGCTTTAACCCCTTAATGACAGAGGACTTACCAGGTACGTCATGGAAAAACATTCCCTTAATGACAATTGACGTACCTGGTACGTCCTCTGTTGTTAGAAGCGCTGGAAGCGATCATGATCGCTTCCAGCTGCTTACAAGGGATTGTAGTGATGCCTCAATATTGAGGCATCACTGCAATCCCTTATTTTACCCACCGATGCAGAAAGGGCCACTCTGTGGCCCTCTCTGCATCGGACTATAGTGATCTCTCATTCATTGGTGGGTGGGAGCAGCTTCTGGGAGGACCGTTAAGTATATGCTCCCGATCGGTATTAGTCTTGAGTAGTTCCTGCAATATCGGCGGTTGCAGCGGGGGGGGGAGTGGGGGCAAAATATGACCGGAAGAAATAGAAAAAAAAAATATAATTAATGCAGATGCCTGGGGTCCTGGGGATCTTCTTTGAGTAGTAAGGGATCTGGGAGGGAGAGGGATGTAGATTATTAAGGGGGGCCCAGCTACACTACAGAAAACATATTTTTCATCTAAAAAGTAAAAAAAAAACTATTTTTGGGGGCAAATTGGGTACTGGCAGACAGCTGCCAGTACCCAAGATGGCGGCAAATAGGTAGAGGGGGAGGGTTAGAAAGATGTATGGGGGGATCAGGGAGGTTGTGGGGTAAGGGGGGATGCAGACTGCAGACAGTATGAAAAAATAAATAAAAAAAAATAAAAAATGATTTTTATTTCAGTACTGGCAGACTTTCTGCCAGTACTTAAGATGGCGGTGACAATTGTGAGGTGGGGGAGGGAAGAGAGCTGTTTGAGGGAGGTCAGGGGGGGATCAGGGGGTGGGATGTGTCAGGTGGGAGGCTGATCTCTACACTAAAGCTAAAAATTAACCCTACAAACTACCTAATTAACCCCTTAACTGCTGGGCATATTACAAGTGTGGTGCGCAGCAGCATTTAACGGCCTTATTATTACCAAAAAGCAACGCCAAAGCCATATATGTCTGCTATTTCTGAACAAAGGGGATCCCAGAGAAACATTTACAACCATTTGTGCCATAATTACACAAGCTGTTTGTAAATAATTTCAGTGAGAAACCTAAAATTGTGAAAAATGTAACAGTTTTTTTTTTATTTGATTGTATTTGGCGGTGAAATGGTGGCATGAAATATACCAAAATGGGCCTAGATCAATACTTTGGGATGTCTTCTAAATAAAAATATATACATGTCAAGGGATATTCAGGGATTCCTGAAAGATATCAGTGTCCCAATGTAACTAGCGCTAATTTAAAAAAAAAAGTGGTTTGGAAATAGCAAAGTGCTACTTGTATTTATGGCCCTATAACTTGCAAAAAAAAAAAAAGAACATGTAAACATTGGGTATTTCTAAACTCAGGACAAAATTTAGAAACTATTTAGCATGGGTGTTTTTTGGTGGTTGTAGATGTGTAACAGATTTTGGGGGTCAAAGTTAGAAAAAGTGTGTTTTTTTCCATTTTTTCCTCATATTTTGTATTTTTTTTTACAGTAAATTATAAGATATGATGGAAATAATGGTATATTTAGAAAGTCCATTTAATGGCGAGAAAAACGGTATATAATATGTGTGGGTACAGTAAATGAGTAAGAGGAAAATTACAGCTAAACACAAACACTGCAGAAATTTAAAACTAGCCATTGTCATTAAGGGTAAGAAAATTGAAAAATGGTCCGGTCATTAAGGGGTTAAAATTCTATTTGCAGGCTACTAAGGATTTTAGACAATTGTCTAGTCTGTGTGTTAATTTTTCCAGTTCCAGGCAGGGTGTGAAGGCTACAGCTGCTTTGTTAGCTTCCTGGTTGAAGCTTTTGCCTGATAAGGCTTACTTGTAGGTGGGACAGTACCTTCCTAAACGTATTACTGCCCATTCTACTAGGTCAGTTGCTACTTCCTGGGCTTTTACAAATCAGACATCTGTTGATCAAATTTGCAAGGTAACTACTTGTTCTTCCTTACATACCTTTACTAAATTCTACCATTTTGATGTTTTTGCTTTTTCTGAAGCAGCTTTTGGTAGGAAAGTCCTTCAGGCAGTTGTTTCTGGAAATTAAGTATTGTGTTTATATATTGCTCTTTTGGCAGAATTTTTTTTAGATAAAGGATATGAATAAAAAAACAAAAGAGGAGAAACAAATAAAATTAAAGATAATTGTTTTTGTCACACTCTAATAACTCGTGGACTCCACAGCTTGGGTATTAGTTTCCCAGTAGTAATGGCTCATACATAAATTATATTTTCTTTACAAGGATACTCATCTCTTAATGATCTTAGATCTTTGTTTTGGTAACAGACTGTCAATCAACTAAGTTTGTTTGCCCTTAAAAGGACAGTACACTGTAAAATTGTTTTTATATTAATGTATTTTTAATGACCAGCTGCAGAGTATAAAATGTATGAGAAATAGCATTTTTAGGTTTATCTGTGTATATGAAGTAGCTGGTTTTGTGCTTTTAAACCACAGCCTATTACAATGGGTTAAGCTTCAGGTAATATCATAGCTTATTATGTTATCACTTTGTGTACACACACTTGCTTCCTTGTCTTATATCTGTCTAGAAAACTAAAGCTCAATACATACAGAGAACAATGGAAAAAAATTATTTTATTACTTAACTATCCTTCACCCCACTGTGAGTGTAATTTCTTGTGCTGGCTGTGTTTACTTAGGCTATTCAATAGCTGAGACTCCAGTATCACAACTTTCAGTCTAGGTTAGGAAAACAAAGCTAAACCAGCGATTTCAAAGACCAAAATAAGGATAAAGGAGCTACTTGTAAACAATTTAATACACTCCAGCAGGTAAAATGGATCATTGGGAACAATTTAAATGGGAGAAAATGTTTGGGTGAACTGTCCCTTTAGAGGCTGATATCAGTCTCTAGAAATACACAGGGTTACTGATGTGCATCTCCAAGCTTCAAAAGAGTGTCATAAAAAATATTTTTGTCTGTTTTCTAAAAGAATTCCTAAGTTAAGGTTACAAGAAAATTAGCCTCTGCTATGCTGGACAGTGCTGGTTACATGAGAATATGTATAAATATGAGTGTTTTTTTAATATATATAATGTGTTTTGTTATGTATATATTAATGCATTAACACTATACGTCTGGTCTCTATGCTCGCTTAATTTACTAATGCTATTAACTCATCACTTGTGGTGGTTTAGGGGTTATTAGAGTAGGCGATTTGGGTTAGCATGTGAATAGGGTGTTAGTTTTTTTCCACTTTTTTTGCTCCTTTGAATTCTATTGAAAGTTTTGCTTTTTGCTTATGTTGGGTTAATGCTGCAAGGATAACTTTTTACTTTCAACTCGTAATACCAGCAAAACTTTACATGCGCAGACAATTTACTGCTTGTGCAGTTAGCGCTCTAGCAAAAGTGCTAAACAGAGCTCAACTCATAATATAGCCCTTAATGCACGCCCTCCAGTGTTCTTCACTGAACATTTTGTCAGATGGGTGACGGCAGTGTAATACCTCTTATTTATAAATATTACTTAAACAATCCAAAGCACGAAAAACATTGAAACTATTTGATATTATATAATTTTAACTAAATGTTAGCTAATATTTTAGCTGGGTGAAAACATAAAAATCCAGTGCTATAACTGTATCTTTAAAAATAATCTGATAACTCTTCATGAAATATAATATAAATATAATAGAGTCACCATAAAATAAAAGTTTATACTTTAATGTGTTTCTAATGACTTGTTTTGCCAGCTGCAGAATATAATATGTATAATAAATTCTACTTTGGTTTTATTTTTGTTTTCTATGAAAACCAAAATATCTTCAAAATGGGTTGAGCTTGCAGGGAAATCAAATATATTTATTTTATCACTTTCTATACAAACACATGCTTCTTTATATTATCTTTGTAAACTAAAGCCTAATATGTAGGGCCTGATATTCAAAACCACTCCACTCAGGTGAGATATTCTAAAATGATCCTCCAACACTACAGGATCCCTAGTGAAATTTTGAAAACACTGATTTTGCTTTGCTTCTTCAAGGGATATTCCCTTCATTTCTGTATGAGGAGAGACAAGCCCAGTGCAATATAGCATTTTATGACATTAGGGTTCCCTTCATTTACACTTAATGCTTTGTATTTTATATCACTTTACTCTTTAGAAAAGCTCTTATTACATCAAAAGTTTGCACTTTCTATTTTGTATTTTATTTGATATAGAGCAGTGTATTTAGGATTGTGATTTTATATATTCTGATAATGCTTTCACAGTTTCTGTGTAACTTTAACAAATTCGGGTCATACTTTGTATATCTATGTGTATCTTCTACAAATTAGATTGCACTTTGAATTTCTTCTATTTAAATTGAAAATTATAAAATGTTAGTTTCCCAGAGAGCTTCATTACTTTCTATGGGCCAAATATTCAAACATTCTCTAGTTTGAAAAGAAATTATAGAGCATACTTTACAGGGGCTGAAGTCATTGAATTTTCTAAGTAAAGGGGAGAAACACTGGAAGTTCCAGAGAGATGAGGGATGCCTTCAATAGAAAGTAATGAACCTCTCTGGGATACAAAGTTTCACATGGAAAAAAGAAGGTAACTAGAACCCCTTGGCTTATAGAAAGGGGTAAATTTATCATGGGTCAAGCGGACATGATTCACTGTCGGCATTTAACATTGCACAAGCATTTCTCGTGAAATGCTTGTGCAATGCCGCCCCCTGAACATTCATGGGGGGTGTCAATCATCCCAATCGGACTGTTGCTTCTTAACTTAAGTTTCCGGAAGCTGGAAACTTCAGGGGTAGATTGCAGCATCCGCTGCTTGTTAAATCTATCCCACAGGCTCAGTTTGCATGAAATACAAATTAAACTGAAATGTTTTCACTACAATTTAACTTGCTTTTGTCTATATTTTAAAATATATTACTTTTCTGTTAGTTAAAATGAGTGTATTGTAAATTTTGGGCAAGCTTTACATGCATACAGTTGGCAAGATAATTCATTGAGACCAGCTTGTGTAAACTACTTATAAAATTTCACAAGACCGCCGAGAGAGCTTCAGACTCCCCTGTTCAGACCTGAGAACTGCCACGTCCCTCCCACTTTCTGTAAATGTCAGTTTTAGTTTCCATTGCAGCAAATACAAGCGGCAATGTAATTTGTAAAAGCTACACAGAAATATACACATTTTTATCCTAATTTGTTAAATTAACATAGAAACTTTTTGTAAAATCACTACTAGAGCTAAATCTAAATGTATTGAAATATAAATGAGAAAGTGGAAAACTTAAATACAATAATATTGAAAGGACCAAATCTGAAATGTAAAGTGGGAATGAGAGGAGGAGGCGGCAGTGTGCAAGTGAGAGAGGGACGGAGAGTAAGAGGAAGGATGTCCATGTGGGACAGTATGCTAAGAGAATAAAGAGGGTGTGAGGCAGACTGTGATGAGATGGGGTGTCAGGCAGGTGGGCAGCAAGGTTGTGGAGGAGGCTATGTTTGAGGAGAGAGGGTTAAGAGGATGAACAGAGGCTGGTGTGTGAGGGTTAGTGGGATTGTGAGGGGAAAGCTGCTGAGAAGATGAGTTATAGAGAGCAAGGAGTAAAGAAAGATGTTGTGTGTGGGGGAAATGAAGATGAGACTATAAGGAGGAGATTGTGTGTGTGAGGTGGGAGGATGAGGAGGTGGTTGCATGTGAGGGAGAGGGGTAATGAAAAGGTGACCAGGGACTTATGTAAGGGTGGTGTAAGTGTTTCCTTGCTTTTAAACACTTGATAGAAAACTCAAACACTGACCTTAAAACAACCAAAATAACCATGCACTTGTAAAGGAATTTTTAGACAAGTCTTGGTAAGGATACAGATGAGAAATGTGAACCCCTATACAGGGCCATAACTAGACGTTACTGGATTCAAGGAAAATGCTGTGATGCAACTCTATCTCAACAGTGCCCTTTTTTGCCGCTTACATATGGGAAAAAAGCCCTAAAGATGTGGGCCCAGCCTCAATTGAGACCTCTTAGATCCATGTAGTTACGCCCTAGCCTCCATAACATTTTGCATGCAAGTGCATAGGTTAACACGAGCATAATGCCCCACTGTTGGAGGTTAGGCATGTGTGAATCATATCATGTGCATGGTTGTTAAATGTGATGCAGTTGTTAAAAAAACAGCAATTCTCTATCTCCTACATCATAATTGCCTGTAGCTGGAGTGAGACAACATCAGTAGAATGCTACTGGATGCATTTGTCCCTGAATATTGGGATAAATGCATTGTATTTGCATCTTCTTCTGAAAAAAAATATTGATTGTTAGCTGAGTGAGGTGTAGTGATACAGCTGTTAGAGTGTTTTGAATGCCTGTTGTGCCTATTCAGTCTAGCAGAACTCTTGGTAAGCTAGTAACAGAAACCAAACTTACAAGTCCAGGACACATTTTCTGTAGAAATTGGCAAATCACATAAATCTGGGAAATCCTGTCTTATTTCCCCTCCCCCCCAAAAAATAAAACCTCACAAATGAATATTAATTATATAGCGAGGAAATTCATGTAGTCCAGTAATTCAACAACTGTAGTGCCAAACTACTAAAAATTTGGACTCTGATGAAGCACATGTACGCATGCAAAAAATGCGTAGGACAATAGAGAGCACCTTACTGTACCCTATGGCTCGGATCCAATAAATGAATGGATTTACACTTTTTGGGACTCTTTTTTTCCTAGCTACATATACTGAAAAATTTGTCAAAAACATAGTTTTTATAGAGACTCTCAACCACAGTTTTGGCATTGCTTTTGCATTCTGGCATTCAGGTGCTGGCATCCAATTGCAATGAAATTGGCGCAAAACAAGAAGTAACAAATAGTTGTGATAGGCACAAGGTTGAATGCTTATGTCTGATTTGTTGGTTTTCTCTTGTAAGGTGTATCCAGTCCACGGATCATCCATTACTTGTGGGATATTCTCCTTCCCAACAGGAAGTTGCAAGAGGATCACCCACAGCAGAGCTGCTATATAGGTCCTCCCCTAACTGCCATACCCAGTCATTCTCTTGCAACTCTCGACAAGCATGGAGGTAGTAAGAGAGAAGTGGTGAAACATAGTTGTTTTTTTCTTCAATCAAAAGTTTGTTATTTTTAAATGGTACCGGAGTTGTACTATTTTGTCCCAGGCAGAAAATAGAAGAAGAATCTGCCTGTGATTTCTATGATCTTAGCAGGTTGTAACTAAGATCCATTGCTGTTCTCACACATAACTGAAGAGAGAGGTAAACTTCAGCTGGGGAATGGCATGCAGGTTATCCTGCTATGAGGTATGTGCAGTTAAAACATTTTTCTAGAGATGTAAATGCTAGAAAATGCTGCTGATACCAGATTTATGTAAGATAAACCTGAATACAGTGATTTAATAGCGACTGGTATCATGCTTACTTTCAGAGGTAATACTCTTATAGATTTGCAATATAAAACGTTTGCTGGAAATGTTTAAGCGTTTTTATATATGCTTTGGTGATAAAACTTTATTGGGGCCTAGTTTTTTCCACATGGCTGGCTTAAATTTTGACTAGAAACAATTTCCACTGTTGTAGTGTAAAAGTTACAGTTGGTGCAGTTAAAATTACAAACTGTGACATCCAGCTTCCCTCAAAGGCCCTCTGAATGCTATAGGACATCTCTAAAGGGCCCAAAGGCTTTCCAAAGTCGTTTATTGGGGAAGGTAGGGCCACAGCTTGCTGTGGCAGTTGGTTGTGACTGTTAAAAAACGTCTATATTGTTTTTTTTATCCGTTTTTTGAACTAAGGGGTTAATCATCCATTTGCAAGTGGGTGCAATGCTCTGTTAGCTTATTATACACACTGTAAAAATTTCGTTTGTTTAACTGCTTTTTTTCACTGTTTTTCAAATTCTGACAAAATTTGTTTCTCTTAAAGGCACAGTACCGGTTTTATTTTTTGCTTGTTAACTTGATTTAAAGTGTTTTCCAAGCTTGCTGGTCTCATTGCTAGTCTGTTTAAACATGTCTGACATAGAGGAAACTCCTTGTTCATTATGTTTAGAAGCCATGGTGGAACCCCCTCTTAGAATGTGTATCAAATGTACTGATTTCACTTTAAGTAATAAAGATCATATTCTGTCTTTAAAAAACTTTATCACCAGAGGAATCTGACGAGGGGGAAGTTATGCCGACTAACTCGCCCCACATGTCAGACCCTTTGACTCCCGCTCAAGGGACTCACGCTCTAATGGCGCCAAGTACATCTAGTGCGCCCATAGCGTTTACTTTACAAGACATGGCGGCGGTCATGGATAATACACTGTCAGCGGTATTATCCAGACTACCTGGGTTTAGAGGAAAGCGAGACAGCTCTGGAGTTAGAAGAAATACAGAGCATACTGACGCTTTAAGAGCTATGTCTGATACTCCCTCACAATATGCAGAAGCTGAGGAAGGAGAGCTTCTTTCTGTGGGTGATGTTTCTGACTCAGGGAAGAGGATTCAACCTGATTCTGATATGTCTACATTTAAATTTAAGCTTGAACACCTCCGCGTATTGCTCAGGGAGGTTTTAGCTGCTCTGAATGACTGTGACACAATTGCAGTGCCAGAGAAATTGTGTAGATTGGATAAATACTATGCAGTACCGGTGTGCACTGATGTTTTTCCAATACCTAAAAGGTTTACAGAAATTATTACTAAGGAATGGGATAGACCAGGTGTGCCATTCTCTCCCCCTCCTATTTTTAAGAAAATGTTTCCAATAGATGCCACCACATGGGACTTATGGCAGACAGTCCCTAAGGTGGAGGGAGCAGTTTCTACCCTAGCTAAGCGTACTACTATCCCTGTCGAGGACAGTTGTGCTTTTTCAGATCCAATGGATAAAAAGTTAGAGGGTTACCTTAAGAAAATGTTTATTCAACAAGGTTTTATTCTACAGCTCCTTGCATGCATTGCCCCAGTTACTGCTGCTGCGGCTTTCTGGTTTGAGTCTCTGGAAGAGGCTTTACAGGTAGAGACCCCATTGGATGACATACTTGACAAGCTTAGAGCACTTAAGCTAGCCAATTCTTTTGTTTCTGATGCCATTGTTCATTTGACTAAACTAACGGCTAAGAATTCTGGTTTTGCTATTCAGGCGCTATGGCTTAAATCATGGTCAGCTGATGTTACTTCAAAGTCTAAGCTGCTTAACATTCCCTTCAAGGGGCAAACCCTATTCGGGCCTGGTTTGAAGGAGATCATTTCTGATATCACTGGAGGAAAAGGTCATGCCCTTCCTCAAGATAGGTCCAAATCAAGGGCCAGACAGACTAATTTTCGTGCCTTTCGAAACTTCAAGGCGAGTGCGGCATCAACTTCCTCTAATGCAAAACAAGAGGGAACTTTTGCTCAGTCCAAGTCGGTCTGGAAACCTAACAAGACCTGGAACAAAGGCAAGCAGGCCAAAAAGCCTGCTGCTGCCTCCAAGACAGCATGAAGGAACGGCCCCCTATCCGGTAACGGATCTAGTAGGGGACAGACTTTCACTCTTCGCCCAGGCTTGGGCAAGAGATGTCCAGGATCCATGGGCGTTGGAAATTATATCCCAGGGCTATCTTCTGGACTTCAAAGCTTCCCCTCCAAAAGGGAGATTTCACCTTTCACAATTATCTGCTAACCAGATAAAGAGAGAGGCATTCTTACACTGTGTTCAAGACCTCCTAGTTATGGGAGTGATCCATCCAGTTCCAAAGGAGGAACAGGGACAGGGATTTTACTCAAATCTGTTTGTGGTTCCCAAAAAAGAGGGAACCTTCAGACCAATTTTAGATCTCAAGATCTTAAACAAATTCCTCAGAGTTCCATCATTCAAGATGGAGACTATTCGTACCATCCTACCTATGATCCAGGAGGGTCAATATATGACTACAGTGGATTTAAAGGATGCTTATCTTCACATTCCGATACACAAAGATCATCATCGGTTTCTCAGGTTTGCCTTCCTAGACAGGCATTACCAGTTTGTAGCTCTTCCCTTTGGATTAGCTACAGCCCCAAGAATCTTTACGAAGGTTCTGGGGTCACTTCTGGCGGTCCTAAGACCGCAGGGCATAGCAGTGGCCCCTTATTTAGATGACATCCTGATACAGGCGTCAAATTTCCAAATTGCCAAGTCTCATACGGACATAGTTCTGGCATTTCTGAGGTCGCATGGGTGGAAGGTGAACGAAGAAAAGAGTTCTCTATCCCCTCTCACAAGAGTCTCCTTTCTGGGAACTCTAACAGATTCTGTAGAAATGAGGATTTACCTGACAGAGTCAAGGTTATCAAAACTTCTAAATTCCTGCCGTGTTCTTTATTCCACTTCTCGCCCTTTGGTGGCTCATTGTATAGAAGTAATTGGCTTAATGGTAGCGGCAATGGACATAGTGCCATTTGCACGCCTACATCTCAGACCGCTGCAACTCTGCATGCTCAGTCAGTGGAATGGGGATTACACAGATTTGTCCCCTCTATTAAATCTGGATCAAGAGACCAGGGATTCTCTTCTCTGGTGGCTATCTTGGGTCCATCTGTCATAAGGTATGACCTTTCGCAGGCCAGATTGGACAATTGTAACAACAGATGCCAGCCTTCTAGGCTGGGGGGCAGTCTGGAACTCCCTGAAGGCTCAGGGATCGTGGACTCAGGAGGAGACACTCCTTCCAATAAACATTCTGGAACTGAGAGCGATATTCAATGCTCTTCAGGCTTGGCCTCAGCTAGCGACAATGAGGTTCATCAGATTTCAGTCGGACAACATCACGACTGTGGCTTACATCAACCATCAAGGGGGAACAAGGAGTTCCCTAGCGATGTTAGTCTCAAAGATAATTCGCTGGGCAGAGATTCACTCTTGCCACCTATCAGCTATCCATATCCCAGGTGTAGAGAACTGGGAGGCGGATTTTCTAAGTCGTCAGACTTTTCATCCGGGGGAGTGGGAACTCCATCCGGAGGTGTTTGCACAAGTGATTCATCGTTGGGGCAAACCAGAACTGGATCTCATGGTGTCTCGCCAGAACACCAAACTTCCTTGTTACGGATCCAGGTCCAGGGATCCCAAGGCAACGCTGATAGATGCTCTAGCAGCACCTTGGTCTTTCAACATGGCTTATGTGTTTCCACCGTTTCCAATATGCTCCCTCGTCTGATTGCCAAAATCAAGCAGGAGAGAGCATCGGTGATCTTGATTGCGCCTGCGTGGCCACGCAGGACTTGGTATGCAGACCTGGTGGACATGTCATCCTTTCCACCATGGACTCTGCCGCTGAGACAGGACCTTCTACTTCAGGGTCCTTTCAACCATCCAAATCTAATTTCTCTGAGACTGACTGCCTGGAGATTGAACGCTTGATTTTATCAAAAGCGTGGCTTCTCCGAGTCAGTCATTGATACCTTAATTCAGGCACGAAAGCCTGTCACCAGGAAAATCTATCATAAGATATGGCGTAAATATCTTTATTGGTGTGAATCCAAGGGTTACTCATGGAGTAAAGTCAGGATTCCAAAGATATTATCTTTTCTCCAAGAAGGATTGGAAAAAGGATTGTCAGCTAGTTCCTTAAAGGGACAGATTTCTGCTCTGTCTATTCTTTTGCACAAGCGTCTGGCGGATGTTCCAGACGTTCAGGCATTTTGTCAGTCTTTAGTAAGAATCAAGCCTGTGTTTAAACCTGTTGCTCCGCCATGGAGTTTTAATTTGGTTCTTAAAGTTCTTCAAGGGGATCCGTTTGAACCTCTTCATTCCATAGATATCAAACTTTTATCTTGGAAAGTTCTTTTTTTGGTAGCTATTTCCTCGGCTCGTAGAGTTTCCGAGTTATCTGCCTTACAATGTGATTCTCCTTATCTGATCTTCCATGCAGTACCAAACCTGTTTTTTTACCTAAGGTGGTATCTAATAAGAATATCAATCAGGAGATTGTTGTTCCATCATTGTGTCCTAATCCTTCTTCAAAGAAGGAACGTCTATTACACAATCTTGACGTGGTTCGTGCTTTAAAGTATTATTTACAAGCTACTAAAGATTTTCGTCAAACATCTGCTTTGTTTGCTGCCTACTATGGACAGAGGAGAGGCCAAAAGGCTTCGGCAACTTCTCTTTCTTTTTGGCTAAGGAGTATAATACGCTTAGCTTATGAGACTGCTGGCCAGCAGCCTCCTGAAAGGATTACAGCTCATTCTACTAGAGCTGTGGCTTCCACTTGGGCCTTTAAAAATGAGGCTTCTGTTGAACAGATTTGCAAGGCGGCGACTTGGTCTTCGCTTCATACCTTTTCAAAATTCTATAAATTTGATACTTTTGCTTCTTCGGAGGCTATTTTTGGGAGAAAGGTTTTACAGGCAGTGGTACCTTCCGTTTAAGTACCTGCCTTGTCCCTCCCTTCATCCGTGTACTTTAGCTTTGGTATTGGTATCCCACAAGTAATGGATGATCCGTGGGCTGGATACACCTTACAAGAGAAAACATCATTTATGCTTACCTGATAAATTTATTTCTCTTGTGGTGTATCCAGTCCACGGCCCGCCCTGTCATTTTAAGGCAGGTATTTTTTAACTTTAAACTACAGTCACCACTGCACCCTATGGTTTCTCCTTTCTCTGCTTGTCTTCGGTCGAATGACTGGATATGGCAGTTAGGGGAGGAGCTATATAGCAGTTCTGCGGTGGGTGATCCTCTTGCAACTTCCTGTTGGGAAGGAGAATATCCCCCAAGTAATGGATGATCCGTGGACTGGATACACCACAAGAGAAATAAATGTATCAGGTAAGCATAAATTATGTTTTCAATATTTCTGGAGAGAAAATGTTCTGAGGAAGTGGACATCATCTCCATAGTATTTATATATATATATATATATATATATATATATATATATATATATATATATATATATATATATATATATATATATATATATATATATATATGTTTAAAGGCCATTATAGTCCAAAAATGGCATGCTCTAACACGTTACAGCATATAATTTTAAGACTGTCAACCCTGCTGTACTGTGTGTATAACCCCTGTAAAGGGGTTAAATTCACAGAACTGCCACTTGGGACTGGTGGTGCACTGCTGGTCCCGAGTGGAACTCGCTGCTGATCCAATCAGCAGTGCTAGTCGCATGATTCAAATGTGCAGCTAGTGCTGTTGATTGGATCAGCAGTGCACCCCTTTGTAGGGTAAAATACACAGTACTGAAGGGTCAATAGTCTTTAAATTACATGCTGTAATGTTAAATTTTCTTTCTTGCTCCTTTGTCATTAATGATCTTTGGAAAAACTCTAAAAATGCCCAACACCTTTGTCAATATAGGAATAGAGTGCAACTCCTATCTGGTCCTGTACCAAAGCCCTTAGTTCTGCTCAAGGGCCTGTTAGGCTCTTAGGCGCTGCCGAAGCCATGCTGTACTTATATAAGGTAATTGAAGGATTACCACCAAGTATGTAGAGAATGGGTAGCAATTATCAGTGCAGAAGAGGGGTAGGCCATGTACAAGCCAGAGGTCTGAGCCAGAAGCACTGTCCAAAACCAAGCCTGAAAGAAGAACAATAAAGTGGGTGGGAAGGTCAGGGCACAGTTCCAATGTTCATAAGCCAGTGAATCAATCCTCACATAGCGAATCTTGGTAGAAGGATCAGACAGGTATTGAAATCCAGAAACTTTGCCAGAATCAAGATCAAGAAAACAGGTCAGAAACAAGGATGCTGAAGTCTCCATATCAATAACCAAGCACTAAATGTGAGTCTGAGGTAAATGTTTAACACCTCCCATTCATGCTTGGTACAAAAAAAGGCCAAGGTCACATCCAGGTAAAGAGATATTAAAAAAAAAGCTCTAAAGATAGAGCACAGGCAAATGACGAAAGCATAATACAGATATCAGGGCATCCAGAGAGCTGGCCCCATTAAACCAATGTTACTTAGCACAGCCTCCCGACTCCAGCTTTAACAGCAGTTTAGCACTGGTCGTGCAGTGGCACCTGGCTTACAGTGAGTACAGACTAGAGTGGCTCCAACAGTGCTTGAGAGCCTGACAAAGCTTAAGGGTACTGCACCACAGCCTTTATTCACAGTATGTCTTTATGATGCTTAATACATTGTTTTACATTTAAGCTTTTGAAATGCTGCTGCTCTGCTATATATTAATTAATGAACCTTGGTTAAGTACAATTGGATAAGTTCAGCATCATAATTTTCAAGAGCAGAGCAGACATAGAAAAGTACAGAAGATGTATACTTCCACAGCAGGTAATATAATAGCAGAATATTGAGATGAACTGCTCTATTGGAAATAATTCTCTATCAGCGACATTATAATGAATTTTTGTTGGAGAAAGATTGTGAGAAAAACATTCCACTGGATATTTCTGGGAGACTGGCATTAAGACATGTCTATCTCTTCAGCTGGTTTGAAGGTATCAACTTTCAGTGTATAAGAAGCTAATAGATCTGGCCATGTTAAGGTTAAAAAGGAGGAAAATAGGCTTTTAATTATCAAGTGGTCACCATGGCAATATCATTCACAATACAGATCCATAAGCATATGTAACACAATCATGAGGGATGGGTTAGAACCCTTTATACTGCAAAACAATGCATGGAGGGTGTGAGACTCCCTATTTAAAAAAACAGGCAATTCTAATAAATAGGGGAAACAGATGTGTTAAAAAAAACCAAAAAAAACAGATGGCCTTATTTTACTTTAGGTCTAAATGAGATGATTAATTAATCCAATTATTTATATGTTTTTATTATTAGTATTATTATTATATATATTTAATAATTTTTTTGCTGTGCTATGTCAATTTTAGCAGGGGTTAAAGCTTGTACACATTATCAAAATAAGTTGGCACCTCTCTAAAATCATAGAACTTTTGCATTTGGTTTTGGATGAATACAATAAAAATATATATTTTTTGTCATTCTTATGCAAATAATAACTGCCACATCACCTAACCCCTTAGCAATGACCTTCAACTCTCCATTTAAACCCTAAACCAACAGACTCCCCTATCCAAGAGCCCTACCACCAAAGTGCAGTAGAAAATCAGGGTTAAGGGGATTAATTCCAGTTAGGGTGTCCAGCATTTAGGAGGTTAAGTGTGGTTTGGGCCTCCGGTTAGGGAGATTTGTTGCAATATTGGATCTGGCGTGTAGCGGATTAAGGGCTGTGGGGTGTTGGGGGTTAGTTGCTTTAAGGGCTTCTGTTGTTTAGGTAGTTAAGTGTGGTAGAGGGACCAGGTTAAGGAGATATGTTGCGGTGAGGAGTCTGGAGGTTAGGAAGTTAGGTGTGGTTTAGATGTAGAAGGTCATGGCTAGGGTGTTAGTGGTGGAGAAGGGGGCCCAGTGTTTAGAGAGTGACAACTGAAGATGGTGACTTTTCTAAAAGTTTTACAGCACTCATTTTAATAAAAATTTTAAATCTGAGTTTTTTTAAAAAAAATGTAATATTTTCTACAAAAATCATACACAAATCTCTTTATATGGGATATATAAGTCAAAATTAAACTTTTATGATTTAGATATAGTGTTCAATTTCTTTTTGTTTCCTTTGAATGTGAGCTCCTATCCATTAAAACAAACATATGCTTCTGGGCCTACCTCAGTATGCTCACACACATAAAAGGAGGTAAGTACCAACAAGAGAAGAAAGTCAATTTTAGACTATTACTAAAATAATTTTTTTAAGTGTACAATGTCTCTGGAAAATTATTTAATTTCGGACTTCCATGTCCTTTTAGGCTTTGTGTGAAATATGCAAATTAAACTATACTTATGAATAATACATTGCTAAACATTATCCGTATCTTCCAATTTAATTGCTTGTTTATTTCTTTAATACAACTCAAAAAAGAAATCCTACAACATGAAGAAAACTCAGAATTATTAACATACTGTTTTTTTATTTAAAACATATATACATCATTTATAATACAACACCTTGTAACAAAGTCAGAGACACCTGTACCCGCTACAGTCTGTAAAGTTAGTAAAGGCGTAAAGAAATCTTTCCTAGTATTTACATATAGGTATTTATATATAATATTATTACATATAAAGACAAATGTATTTTTGAAGTGGCATTAGCACTGCCCATATATCTTATAATACTTTAGTATCTGCCATTTCTATTGTAACTGGACTAACACCAGCTTTGTTTTCTTTTGCTTGTGTAGAGGGAACTTCCAATTCCGCAGATGCGTTTGTATACCCATTGCTTTCTACCACTTGTGCATCAGGAACATGTATATTGTCTTCTGAAGTTGTGGATTCTTTGCCTTTGTATAAGGGTCTTAGCTTTCCACAGAAGAAGATAAGGCAAAACTTTATGACACATGCAACTACGCTCACAACAATAAGCACAACTGTTAAAAACAAATTAAAAAAAAAAATGTATTAATAAATTAAAGGAAAATATGTTTTGCATAATAAAAACATTGTACGTACAAAGATGAGAAACAGCACAAGTAAATATTTGACTTCCCCAAAAAGACCAATACAATATGCAAACAGAAATAATATGAATAACATAATCACTTCTGGTGAGTGTTATTAGCCTAAGGAGTACTCAAGTCAAGTGATCAAATACTGAGCTTGACAAATACTTGAGAAATAACTAAATGCATTGCTATTCTGCAGCTCAGTCCCATGTGGCTGTAGTGCTGGATCACATGACTTGATAAAATACTGGAGAGCACTACTATTGATTTGAGGATTTTGTCAATTGCTGTTAACCTGTTTTGTCTGACTGTTGAGGATACTGACCTTTTTGAGCCAAATGTATCTGACAGTTTTATGTACTCTTAAATCACAATCGGCTAGATTTAGAGTTTGGCGTTAGCCGTCAAAAGCAGAGTTAAGGGTTCCTAACGCTGCTTTTTACCGCCCGCTGGTATTTAGAGTCAAACAGGAAAGGGTCTAACGCTCACTTCCTTACCGCTACTCCAGGCTACCGCAGATCCTCTTACGCCAATTGCGTATCCTATATTTTCTATGGGACCTGCCTAACACCGGTATTTGGAGTCTTGGAAGAAGTGAGCGGTAGACCCTCTACTGACAAGACTCCTACCGACAAAAAAAGTCAGTAGTTAAGAGCTTTATGTGCTAACGCGGGAATATAAAGCTCTTAACTACTGTGCTACAAAGTACACTAACACCCATAAACTACCTATGTACCCCTAAACCGAGGCCCCCCCACATCGCCGCCACTATAATAAAAAAATGTAACCCCTAATCTGCCGACCGGACACCGCCGCCACCTACATTATACCTATGAACCCCTAATCTGCTGCCCCTAACATTGCCGACACCTATATTATATTTATTAACCCCTAATCTGCCCCCCCAATGTCGCCGCTACCTAACTACAATTATTAACCCCTAATTTGCCGACCGGACCTCGCCGCCACTATAATAAATGTATTAACCCCTAAACCGCCGCACTCCCGCCTCGCAAACACTATAATAAGTTTTATTAACCCCTAATCTGCCCTCCCTAACATCGCCGCCACCTACCTACAATTATTAACCCCTAATATCCCGCCCGCACCGTCGCCGCTACTATAATAAAATTATTAACCCCTAAACCTAACCCTAACACCCCCCTAACATAAATATAATTTAAATTAAACAAAATAATATTCCTATAATTAAATAAATTATTCCTATTTAAAACTAAATACTTACCTATAAAATAAACCCTAATATAGCTACAATATAACTAATAATTACATTGTATCTATTTTAGGATTTATATTTGAATCAGCCAATCAGATTTTTCCTACCTTAATTCCGATTGGCTGATAGAATCCTATCAGCCAATCGGAATTTGAGGGACGCCATCTTGGATGACGTCCCTTAAAGGAACCTTCATTCGTCGTTAGTCCGTCGGGGAAGGAGGATGTTCCGCGTCGGCGGGATGAAGATGGATCCGGAAGACAGAAGATAGAAGATGACGCTTGGAAGAAGACATCGCCCAGATGGAAGACCTCTTATTTGCCGCTTGGATCAAGACTTCGCCCGGATGGAGGACCTCTTCTTTGCCGCTTGGATCAAGACTTCTACCGGATGGAGGACCACATCGCCCGGATTAGATGAAGACTTCGGCTCGGCTAAGTGAAGATGACTCAAAGTAGGGAGATCTTCAGGGGGTTAGTGATAGTTTTTTTTAAGGGGGGTTTGGGTGGGTTAGAATAGGGGTATGTGGGTGGTGGGTTGTAATGTTGGGGGGGTATTGTATTTTCTTTTACAGGTAAAAGAATTGATTAATTTGAGACAATGCCCCGCAAAAAGCCCTTTTAAGGGCTAGTAATAGAGCTGATTACTTTTGTAATTTAGAATAGGGTAGGGAATTTTTTTATTTTGGGGGGCTTTTTTATTTTATTAGGGGGCTTAGATTAGGTGTAATTAGATTAAAATTCTTGTAAAATTTTTTTATTTTTTGTAATTTAATGGGGTTTTTTTGTATTATAGATTAGTTTATTTAATTGTATTTTAGTTTAGCTAATTGTAGGTAATTTATTTAATTAATTTAATGATAGTGTAGTGTTAGGTTTAATTGCAACTTAGGTTAGGATTTATTTTACATGTAATTTTGTAATTATTTTAACTAGGTAGCTATTAAATAGTTAATAACTATTTAATAGCTATTGTACCTAGTTAAAATAAAAAAAAAGTTGCGTTTAAAATAAATATAAATCCTAAAATAGATACAATGTAATTATTAGTTATATTGTAGCTATATTAGGGTTTATTTTATAGGTAAGTATTTAGTTTTAAATAGGAATAATTTATTTAATTATAGGAATATTATTTCGTTTAATTTAAATTATATTAGGTGTTAGGGTTAGGTGTTAATAATTTTATTATAGTTGCGGCGACGGTGCGGGCGGGAGATTAGGGGTTAATAATTGTAGGTAGGTGGCGGCGATGTTAGGGAGGTCAGATTAGGGGTTAATACAATTTATTATAGTGTTTGCGAGGTGGGAGTGCGGCGGTTTAGGAGTTAATATATTTATTATAGTGGCGGCGAGGTCCGGTCGGCAGATTAGGGGTTAAAACTTGTAGTTAGGTTGCGGCCACGTTGGGGGGGGGGGGCAGATTAGGGGTTCATAGGGATAATATAGGTGGCGGCGGTGTCCGGCCGGCAGATTAGGGGTTAATAATAAAATGCAGGTGTCAGCGATAGTGGGGGTGGCAGATTAGGGGTTAATAAGTGTAAGGTTAGGGGTGTTTAGACTCGGGGTTCATGTTAGGGTGTTAGGTGCAGATTTAGAAAGTGTTTCCCCATTTGAAACAATGGGGCTGCGTTAGGAGCTGAACGCTGCTTTTTTGCAGGTGTTAGGTTTTTTTAAGCCCAAACTGCCCCATTGTTTCCTATGGGGATATCGTGCACGAGCACGTTTTGCCAGCTTACCGCTACCGTAAGCAACGCTGGTATTGAAGGTTGAAGTGGAGCTAAATTATGCTCAACGCTCCCTTTTCTGAGCCTAACGCAGCCACTCAGACAACTCTCAATACCAGCATTGTCTTAAGGATGCGCTGGGAAAAAAAGCAGCGTTAGCTACGCGGGTCTTTACCGACAAAACTCTAAATCTAGGCGATAGATTCTGAATAAATTGTCTGTTGACCACAGATTGTGATTCCAGTGGCTTTATTGTTTTATTTACAAAAGTACTTGAGAGTTCGGTATATTTAAGTGTTGACTTTTCAAAAGACTATAATAAACATGTGTTTGAATCTTATATAGGATATGCTTTAGGCTAATGTCACTTACTAGAAAAGATTGTCTAGTTATTCCTTTTAAGAACATATTTTAATATGTTCTGAATGACCATATTACAGGGAGTGCAGAATTTGTATTTTTGAGGATTAATTTTATTATTGAACAACAACCATGTTCTCAATGAACCCAAAAACTCATTAATATCAAAGCTGAATAGTTTTGGAAGTAGTTTTTAGTTTGTTTTTAGTTATAGCTATTTTAGGGGGATATCTGTGTGTGCAGGTGACTATTACTGTGCATAATTATTAGGCAACTTAACAAAAACAAATATATACCCATTTCAATTATTTATTTTTACCAGTGAAACCAATATAACATCTCAACATTCACAAATATACATTTCTGACATTCAAAAACAAAACAAAAACAAATCAGTGACCAATATAGCCACCTTTCTTTGCAAGGACACTCAAAAGCCTGCCATCCATGGATTCTATCAGTGTTTTGATCTGTTCACCATCAACATTGCATGCAGCAGCAACCACAGCCTCCCAGACACTGTTCAGAGAGGTGTACTGTTTTCCCTTCTTGTAAATCTCACATTTGATGATGGACCACAGGTTCTCAATGGGGTTCAGATCAGGTGAACAAGGAGGCCATGTCATTAGATTTTCTTCTTTTATACCCTTTCTTGCCAGCCACGCTGTGGAGTACTTGGACACGTGTGATGGAGCATTTTCCTGCATGAAAATCATGTTTTTCTTGAAGGATGCAGACTTCTTCCTGTACCACTGCTTGAAGAAGGTGTCTTCCAGAAACTGGCAGTAGGTCTGGGAGTTGAGCTTGACTCCATCCTCAACCCGAAAAGGCCCCACAAGCTCATCTTTGATGATACCAGCCCAAACCAGTACTCCACCTCCACCTTGCTGGCGTCTGAGTCGGACTGGAGCTCTCTGCCCTTTACCAATCCAGCCACGGGCCCATCCATCTGGCCCATCAAGACTCACTCTCATTTCATCAGTCCATAAAACCTTAGAAAAATCAGTCTTGAGATATTTCTTGGCCCAGTCTTGACGTTTCAGCTTGTGTGTCTTGTTCAGTGGTGGTCGTCTTTCAGCCTTTCTTACCTTGGCCATGTCTCTGAGTATTGCACACCTTGTGTTTTTGGGCACTCCAGTGATGTTGCAGCTCTGAAATATGGCCAAACTGGTGGCAAGTGGCATCTTGGCAGCTGCACACTTGACTTTTCTCAGTTCATGGGCAGTTATTTTGCGCCTTGGTTTTTCCACACGCTTCTTGCGACCCTGTTGACTATTTTGAATGAAACGCTTGATTGTTCGATGATCACGCTTCAGAAGCTTTGCAATTTTAAGAGTGCTGCATCCCTCTGCAAGATATCTCACTATTTATTACTTTTTTGAGCCTGTCAAGTCCTTCTTTTGACCCATTTTGCCAAAGGAAAGGAAGTTGCCTAATAATTATGCACACCTGATATAGGGTGTTGATGTCATTAGACCACACCCCTTCTCATTACAGAGATGCACATCACCTAATATGCTTAATTGGTAGTAGGCTTTCGAGCCTATACAGCTTGGAGTAAGACAACATGCATAAAGAGGATGATGTGGTCAAAATACTCATTTGCCTAATAATTCTGCACTCCCTGTATATTTGCTGCATGATTCACACATTTATTATGAAGAGCATACGTTTATTATTAAGCAGCAGCCTGGCACCATGGCATATGAATAAAATAAATGGCATAATACTATCCATAATACTATCCGCAAAATAGTTTGCAAATCTTTTTTCAGTGATTGACTCCCAGTAGGATATTAAGACAGAGCTCAGAATTAAAGATTGTCCCTCTCAAATCTGGGAGATCTGCTATTGTTAAATTTACAGCGTCTCTACTGTCTAAGGGCCTGATATTCAAAACCTTGCTCAGAGAGCCTAAGGTTCTAGTACCATCTGGTAATGACTCAATTTGTTAATTGCTGACCTGATAAAAGCCCCACTGGTGATCTAAGCAGCTGCAGTATTTGAAATGCGGGTGCACTGTGATTATCTAGCTATGCTACATATGCACATGCAGAGAAAAATGCTAACATTTAAACAATGATAACTTATACTAGAAGCATCTTTGACAATACATGTATATTGCAAATATGTTTCTATTCAAAGCTGTAATTCATCCATGTGCATTTATGAGATACTTTGAAACGGGCATGGTGTAGAATAGATTGACTTTGAAAAGATACAGCACAATATCATTTTCATGCACATTGGAAACTAGCGCAGTTTTCTTTTGCATATTCTCATAACTCTCACTGCACTTAGGGCTAGATTACAAGTGGAGCACTATATATTGCTTTCATGAAAGCGATATTAGTGCTCCACTTTGTAATACCAGCACATGATAATGTGCGTATTACAAGATAGCCACAATGCGAACGCGCGCTTGTGTTTGCATTGCTAGGAAGCATTGCGCTCATGAGAGAACGCTTCCATAGGCTCCTATGGGAGCTTCGTTCTGATGCCGTATCTGACTTTTGCACCAGCAAAAGGTGGTAAGTCGCGCAATGATGGCAGCATGTTTAAATATTTATCTATATGATTAGAATATATATATTTATGTGTTAATATGTGTATATACACATATTAACACATACATATATATGTATATAAGCAGCATATACATATTTTTTTAGTGGGAACACACAGTTCCCATAGACCGCAATGGAAAGGCACTTTTCAGTGACCTTTTTTTTTCTAACACCCCACTCACGCCAACTTTACCCCCCAAATACTGCCTAGTGGAGTAATTTTATTAAAAAAATATGTTGCCATCTTTATTTTTTAATAAACTACACTAGAAGGTATTTTTGGGGCAGATTTATAAAATTAACTAAAAATCGCGAGCTTGCGGTAGCAATAACCAGTCACTTGTAATGGCTGGTTAATCATTGTACTCCCGCAAATGGGCAAATTTTTTGTGCTTGTGAGGCTTGAAAGGTAGGTAGTTTTTTTTACTATGTCAATAAATGCTTTGAAAAACAAAAAGGCTGCAATAAAATCTGCATGAGAAGATTTATATACTTTGTGTGATAACAAACTATCGGCTAGAGTACGAGTTTTGCGTTATGAGCGGTGCAGTACTAACTTGCAAGTTATTGTCACCGCTCACTTCCCTACAGCTCTGGTATTACAGGTTTTCATAAACCCGGCGTTATCAGGCAAGAAGTGAGCGTAGAGCAAAATTTGAGCTCCATACCGCACTCCAATACCAGCGCTGCTTAAGGCAGCGGTGAGCTGGTTGTACGTGCTCGTGCACGATTTCGCCATAGACATCAATGGGGAGAGCCAGCTGAAAAAAAGTCTAACACCTGCAAAAAAGCAGCGTAAAGCTCCATAACACAGCGCCATTGATTCCTATGGGAAAACAAATTTTATGTTTACACCTAACACCCTAACATGGACACCGAGTCTAAACACCCCTAATCTTACACTTATTAACCCCTAATCTGCCACCCCGACATCGCCAACACCTAGATTATACTTATTGACCTCTAATCTGCCGCTCTAATCTGCCGCTCCGGACATCGCCGCCACTATAATAAACATATTAACCCCTAAACCGCCGCACTCCCACTTCGCAAACACTAGTTAAATATTATTAACCCCTAATCTGCTGCCCCTAACATCGCCGCCACCTACCTACATTTATTAACCCCTAATCTGTCGCCCCCAACATCGTCGCCACTATACTAAAGTTATAAACCCCTAAACCTAAGTCTAACCCTAACACCCCCTAACTTAAATATAATTAAAATAAATCTAAATATAAATTATTATCATTACCTAAATTATTCCTATTTAAAACTAAATACTTACCAGTAAAATAAACCCTAAGATAGCTACAATATAACTAATAGTTACATTGTAGCTAGCTTAGGGTTTATTTTTATTTTACAGGCAAGTTTGTATTTATTTTAACTAGGTAGAATAGTTACTAAATAGTTATTAACTATTTACTAACTACCTAGCTAAAATTACTAACTACCTAGCTATTGGCTGATTGGAACAGCCAATAGAATGCAAGCTCAATCCTATTGGCTGATTGGATCAGCCAATAGAATTGAAGCTCAATCCTATTGGCTGATTGCATCAGCCAATAGGATTTTTTCACCTTTAATTCCGATTGGCTGATAGAATTCTATCAGCCAATCAGAATTCAAGGGACTCCATCTTGGATGACGTCACTTAAAGGAACATACATTCGGGAAGAAGACTTCATTTGAATAGGATGCTCTGCGCCAGATGTCGAAGATGGACTCGCTCTGCGCCGCATGGATGAAGATAGAAGATGCCGTCTGGATGAAGACTTCTGCCTGTCTGGAGGACCACTTCTGCCTGCTTGGATGAAGACTTTTCCCGGCTTCGTTGAGGACTTCTTTCCGCTTCGCTGAGGACTTCTCCTGGCTTTGTTGAGGATGGATGTCCGGTCTTCAAAACTGTAAGTGGATCTTCGGGGGTTAGTGTTTTTTTTTTTTTTAAGGGTTTATTGGGTGGGTTTTAGTTTTAGATTAGGGTTTGGGCAATAGAAAAAGAGCTAAATGCCCTTTTAAGGGCAATGCCCATCCAAATGCCCTTTTCAGGGCAATGGGGAGCTTAGTTTTTTTTTTAGTTAGGATTTTATTTGGGGTGTTGGTTGTGTGGGTGGTGGGTTTTACTGTTGGGGGGGTGTTTGTATTTTTTTTTTACAGGTAAAAGAGCTGATTTCTTTGGGGCAATGCCTGCAAAAGGCCCTTTTAAGGGCTATTGGTAGTTTATAGTAGGCTGTAGTTTATAGTAGGCTAAGGTTTTTTTATTTGGGGGGGGGGGCTTTTTTAATTTTGATAGGGCTATTAGATTAGGTGTAATCAATTTAAATATCTGATAATTTCTTTTTTTATTTTTTGTAATTTAGGTAATTGTATTTAATTTAGGTAATTTATTTAATTGTAGTGTAATGTTAGGTGTTAGTGTAAGACAGGTTAGGTTTTATTTTACAGGTAAATTTGTATTTATTTTAGCTAGGTACTTAGTAAATAGTTAATAACTATTTAGTAACTATTCTACCTAGTTAAAATAAATACAAACTTGCCTGTAAAAAAAAAAAAAAACTAAGCTAGCTACAATGTAACTATTAGTTATATTGTAACTAGCTTAGGGTTTATTTTACAGGTAAGTATTTAGTTTTAAATATGAATAATTTAGGTAATGATATGATTTTTTACTTAGATTTATTTTAATTATATTTAAGTTAGGGGGTGTTAGGGTTAGGTTTAGGGGTTAATAAATTTAGTATACTGGCGGCGATGTTGGGGCGGCAGATTAGGGGTTAATAAATGTAGATAGGTGGCAGCGATGTTAGGGGCAGTAGATTATGGGTTAATAATACTTAACTAGTGTTTGCGAGGCGGGAGTGCGGCGGTTTAGGGGTTAATATGTTTATTATATTGGCGGCAATGTCGGGAGCGGCAGATTAGGGGTTAATAATTTTATTTTAGTGTTTGCGATGCGGGAGGGCCTCGGTTTAGGGGTTAATAGGTAGTTTATGGGTGTTAGTGTACTTTTTAGCACTTTAGTTATGAGTTTTATGTTATGGTGTTGTAGTGTAAAACTCATAACTACTGACTTTAGAATGCGTTAGGAATCTTGTGGGATAGGCTGTACCGCTCACTTTTTGGCCTCCCAGAAAAAGCTTGCAATACCGGCGCTATGGAAGTCCCATTGAAAACAGACTTTACTCAAATTGTGTAAGTTAATTTGCGGCACGGCCAAAAAAAGTGTGCAGTGCCCCTAAACCTGCAAGACTCATAATAGCAGTGGTAGTGAAAAAGCAGCATTATGAGCCTTAACGCTGCTTTTTCACCCATACCGCAAAACTCGCAATCTAGCCGTTAATTTCGAAGTCATTCTGGCCTGCGTTCCACAATCCCTTTTTATTATCTTTGTATTTGATCATAAATGTTAGCACATTTTCTGAGTTAAATAAACACAAATGAAATAAATTGTATATCAGAATCATATTTATATTGTAGATTTTCCCTAAAATGGCAAAAAAACACCACCAGTCGTGCAAACATATGAAGATGGGCATTATAAATTACCAGACAGATGTCTGAGGCATTCTTTTCTAAATTCTGAAAATAATTTTAATATATTTTTGAAGCTGTAAAATATGGTATTGATAAGGTGTGCACCGCCTTTAAAAGGACGCCATCTCTGTGTCTATAGTAACCACATGACTACAATGAGAAACAGAACCACTGATTTGAAAGACGACCATCTCTGTTTGATTTAGGTACTCATACCACACCCTCATTTACTAGTAAGCAGATTATTCTTGACCATATTCTTGTTTGGCATTCTCATGGTGACCCACTTCAAATTTTCTTTGTTTTCTTGGCATCCTTTGTTGAAAATCAGGTAGGTACACTCAAGAGCGTGTCTTGAGAAGTATATTGCAGCAGCAATAACGCTTTTAAAGATGCTGCCATCTGGTGCTCAAGAGCATTATTGCAAAACTGCAGCCTACCTAGATATTATCTCCAACAAAGAATACCATGGTGTGGTATCCCCAACAATTATTGAAAATTTCAAAACTTAAAGTGAAAGTCAATCCTAGCGTTGTACAAATGCTAGGATTTACTATTGAAACAAATAAAGGGGACTTTCATTCATAACGTATAAGATACTTAATGTAGAAGGCTCTTTTATTTGTTTCACTCGATCGCTGCTCTTAGCTCCTACAGCAGCCCATGGATAAAATAAATTTTGCTAAGAGGTGACGTTTTCACCTCTTAGCCAATAGCCGTGTGGTAAATCTGGCTCCCAGGGGCTGCTGTAGGAGCTAAGAGCGGCGATCGATTGAAACAAATAAAGGAGCTTTCTACATGAAGTATCTTATACTTAGTGAATGAAAGTCCTCTTTATTTGTTTCAATAGTCATAGCATTTTTACAACACTAGGATTGACTTTCTCTTTAAGTATTAGCTAAAAAAAAAACAAAAAAATTATATAAACATAACAAGCATAAATAATTACATTCACAGTGAGAAGTAGGAGAGATTAGTAATCAAATATTAATGTTCAATTGTTCTCTATAAGTATTGGGCTTCGGTATACAGAAAGAGATAAGAAAATATTAATGTATACAAAAAGTGATAAAATAAGGAGATTTAATTTCCCTCCAAGCTCAGACCATTTTAATAGGTCATGGTGTAAAAGAACAAAACCAGTTATTTTATATACAAGAATGAATCTAAAGTAAAACCTCATATATTTTATGCTACCGGTATAACTAGGGGGAAACAATTTACAGTACACTGTCCCTTTAAGACAAATCTTGCTTTATTGACCTAAACACAAGCCCTGTTGACTGGACACATGCCTCTCATGATTGGCAACTATTTGCAACTACTTCTCTTTATTTACACTGCCTTTTGTTTAATAATGATTTATCCACTTCTCATTCAATTAGCTTAAATACATATAAAATACATAATTTTATATATGTGTCTATGTATGAATCTGCATTAATATTTTGGTCAAGTGCATATTTAATATATGTGCTGTCCTTAACTTAGAGGGCCACTAAAGGAAGAATTAAACTTTCATGTTTGAGATAGGTCATAGCATTTAAAAAAAAATCCAATTTACTTTATTTTCATATCACACTTTCTAAGGCACAAGCTTTTACTGAACAAGTAATCACAGTATATGTGTTTTGTGACTGGCTGGTGGCTGTCACATGATATATGGGGCTGGGGAAATTCAAGTAACTGAAATTTGTCAGAAAATGTTCTTATTGCTATAATGAAATTCAGTGTTATTGCATTGTCTTTTTATTATGCATTTCTTGTTTATGCAGTTCTGCTGCATTGAATGGTCTTTTAATCTATTATGCAACCTATTCAACTCTTTTACTTGCTTGCTGTCTGCTCTGTTTCTAATATTTCTTTTTAAGTCTTTGCTCCTTAATAGCGCTGCGGAATCTGTTGGCGCTCTACAAATAACCAATAATAATAATAATAGTAGTTTAACAATAAAAGCTGAAAGTTTGGCAGTGCCAGGATATCTTTATATATATATATATATATATATATATATATATATATAGTGACAAGATAATTTGTATTTACATTCACATAAGGTGCACTTAAAGTTTCGACCACATTAAGATGCTTTGAATAACATTTTTAACCATCCTCCTCTAATACTAGATTGTGCATTACTGTTTGTGCAGGGCAAGATAACACACCCCACGCTATTGTTGTGCTCTACTTGTAATCTAGCCCATAGTCAGTGGCGGCAATTCTGGCCCCAGATACCCCACAATGCTGGGGACCCGAAGGTAAGAGGGGTCCACCACCTGTCAACTGCTCTAGTTGGATGTGAGAGAAACAGTATAACAAAGACAATGAGAGAACAAAGACAATGAGAGACAGAAAGAGAGAATATGTAAGTAAAGGTGAGAATTGTAGCAGGACTGAGAGAGAGGAAAGAGACAGAAGAGCATGTGAGAAAGTAAGAGGTGCAGGGGCGTAACTACAGGGGTCTCCACTGCTAATGGGGTAGTCCTTTTTGGGAGCCCATTGCTGCACAATCAGAATCAGATTTCAAAGCAGCTTGTTTTGGGAGCTGCAGTTTTTATAATCACCACTAGTGGTCGCTAAACTTGTGGTGGCTGACAGGAAGCAAGCAATTTGCTGTGGAAAGTGATTTTCTTAGTGCTGTAGTGTTTGTTAGGATTGTTTGGTTGTGTGCATGTGTTTCTGTGTGTGTATATGTTTGTGTGCATTTGTTTGTGTGTGAATTAGTATGTGTGTGTTGCATTGGACACATAATAAAGGAGCTAATTCAGTGCAGTTGGCACCTGTGTTGTAGGGGTGTAAAGCACTTATCATATCTCTGCATAAGTACATGTGAAATGCAAGTACATTTTGTTATGACAGAAGAATGCTTTAACCACGCTTGTTACTCATCTATCCACAATACCTGTTTTACAAATTGGTTTAAAAAATGTCTGTTATTTATGCAAACACACATACGTAGTTTTATCCTAACAGAGACATTAACTTCTTCAAATCTTACACATTAAGTCTTTGAGGGAGTTCTTCTTAGTCTCTTTGTATGTGTATATGTGTGTGTGCATGTGTTTGTGTTTATATGTGTGTATGTGTATATATAATGTATTTGCGTTTATATGTATGTGTGTGTGTACAAGTTTGTGTGTGTGTACATGTTTGTGTATGTATGAGTGTGTATGTGTGTACATGTTTGTGTATGCATGTGTGTGTATATATGTGTGCATGTGTATCTTTTTGTGTGTGTATATATCTATGCATGTGTGTGGTTGTATATCATATATTTAAGTTGGGAGAAAATATTTAAGTGAGAAAAAATTTGTTGAATGAAAATAATACTCCATGTACCAGGTCCAAAAATAGCAGTAATAGATTGTTAGGTTTTTGGTACCAAAGATGTGAACACATTCTGGCAATTAATCTATTTCTGTGATCACGTGATTTATCATACAACTGATGGAAGCCAGATTGTCTGATTGTAGTAACTCACCATTCAGAATGTCATTTTGCGTCAATGCTGCAGAGTGGTCCCGGTTATCAAAGACTCCAGCTAAAGCAACGATTGCCACAGGATAAACTGTAAATGTGTAGCGGACATATTTTTCACAGATGAATGTCTCGATTAGGAACCTTGGGAAATAAAATATGAACAGTTATAATAACAAGGGTTGTATGCTTGTTTGCAAGTGGGCTGTATCAGAAGAATGCATGAAAAATTAGATCTATAGCAAACGCAGCACACTTATGGTGATGCATAACAGTTACATAAACTCTTTATTATATATATTTATTATATTATGAGCACCAGAGGAGCAGTGGGCTCTTTATATTCTAAGTTACTATCAAATGATCCATTCAGTTATTTTCTTTAATATTTTTTTTAAACCATAATCATTTTCTTTAGTGTGGAAGACTCATACATTAGCATTCTCTTATCTTGGTATTATTTCACTATTGGAAATATAACGTTCTATCTTTTTTTAGAAAATAAAAAAAAAGTCTGCTTTCAATGTCTCCACTATCTCCTAGCAAATCTGTCAAACCCTGTACTAGAGCAGAAACAATCATCTTAGAATTTAATCAATCTGATCTTTATAACCCATCAATTAATTTAAAAGCAATTTGTTATGCCTTGAAAAGAATTGTCTCATTGAAGTATGCTTTGGTCCAGATAGGATTAGGAACCACTGATTTTAAGAGTTCTTAATAATTGCTTATTTTTTTTTATTTTATTTTTTAAATGTGGTTTACGATCTCTTTAAAGGGGCATTATATTTAAAAAATGGTATGCTCTAATTCATCAAAGGAGTTAAAAACATATTAAAAACATAGTAGAAATATTGCTTGGTTTCGATGTGGTACTTTTTTTATGTGTTTATCCCATTTGCGAAAGTTAAACACATATCGGTGCAGGGTCGCTAGTCTTAAAATCACATGCTCTAATGATAATTTGACTATAATAGCCCCCTTAAAACAGTTGGACATTACAATGCTCAGAAGCCGTGCATGTCTGGTCCATATATTTTTTTTAATGCTGAGAGAAATGTTTTGGGTTTTCTAGCCCAGCTGGGCTTTTTTTTTTTTAATTGGAATTTTTGCTAAAGTGCTTTTTTAATAAACCAGTCAGGCATTTGTGCTTTGGGTCTCCTAATGAGATTAAAGTTGACAACTTAACTAGGCAAATGGAATATGTAAATATCTTGGATTTTGAAAGTAAAATTAAATTATACAGAGGAATGAAGGTCCAGGAGGGTTAAGGTTGCCCTTTAGAATTTTTAAATGTCTGTGTGTGTGTGTTTATGTGTGTGTATGTATGTGTGTTTATGTTTGTGTGTGTGTGTGTGTTTATGTTTGTGTGTGTTTATGTTTGTGTGTGTATGTGTATGTGTGTGTGAATGTGTATGTGTGTGTCTGTATGTGTGTGTGGGTTTGTGTGTGTGAGTGTTTGTGTGTGTGTTTATGTGTGTGTGTATGTGTGCGTATGTATGTGTGTGTGTGTTGGGGGAGGGGGCTTATAAAGGTTCACCATGGGAGCCAGATTTTCGAAATATTGCCTAGTCAGGGACATTAGGCAGTTATCATCAATAATGAATCAATTTGCTTCCATGAAGGACTTTGGGAAATCCTAGTGAAAACCCTAATAAACAACCATCTATAATCTTGTATATTATAGTATTTTTGTTTTCTTCAAATCAAAATAAAATGTCATGATTCAGTGATTCAGATAGAGCATGCAGTTTAAAAAATAAATAAATAATATTTACTTCTATTATCAAATTTGCTTTATTCTCTTGGTATCCTTTGTTAATGAGTAACCCTTGGTAAACTTAAGATTGTGCAAGTCTTGAACATTGTATGACAACAGTGTATAACATTGCTACATTATGGAAAACACTGCTGCTATAAAGCATTCAAGACTCACACAGTGCTAAGCCTACTTAGGTTTACTCTTTAACAAAGGATACTAAGAATACAAAGGAAATTGTAAAATAGAAGTTAATTGAAACGTTTCTTAAAAAGCATGCTCTATCTTAAGTAAACTGTAAGGTTTCATTTTGACTGCCCCTTTAAGTTATGCTGATTACACATTTAGTTTTCTTCTTAGGGATAAGGATGACTTGGTAATGAACTATAATATCATATTTCAAACAGGAATTCTGATTGATTGGAACGAAGGCCTTTACTGTACAATAAAATACATATATTGTAAAAATAAATTTAATAGAATATATATTTAATTTATGTGACATACTTTTGTTATATCTATGTTTCTTTTAGTAAAGGTGGTTGTTGTATGTTTGAAACAGGTGTAATGTAAATTATTCATTGGTATATAGAATTGTAACCAAATACTCTGAACATTACAGCAGCAGACTCGAGCATGGCCACAAGGGGTCAGTAGAATTCCTTTTTCTTCCTCAAATGTAAAAGATCATTACCACTGCAGTGGTTTTACTTTAGAGATATCTATGATTAACTCCTCACTGACAATGGTGAACATTTCATTATACAATAAATTAATACTCATCAGTTCTGTATATAGTATCTCCTATAGTATTTAATATATATATATATATATATATATATATATATATATATGTATGTGTGTTTATGCACTGAATGTGCTCTGTAAGCATCTGTTGTTTTATTGTGAGGTCCTGATTTTATTTTCCTTTGAGCTTTGCGAACACCAAAAAAAAAATGCTTGGCAAGTACATCTCTACTTTCCAATTTACCTTTTTATTTTGTTTGTTATTGGGTTTTTTTTACTGTCAACTGATAATGGAAAATACTTTGTGGAAAAACAAACAAACAAAAAACCCCCCATAAACTGTCATAAAGTAAACCTGAGAAAAATATTTTCTGGCATTTGTAGCACAGGACATGTTCAATCTGATCCACTACATTTTCAGTTTGCAATTTATTTATTCATCTCCAGGATCAATACAGCTAGTAAAGCTTAGAATTAAACTCACTGCAAAATAAATATGGCTGCTTTCTTAGCCATGAAATAGATGGAACCTAATATCCACAACAAATTACACAAAACATAATTCTTATTATACGTAACAAGTCACTCTGTATACAGAGCATCAGGATGTTTGCTGTTAGACAAATGAAAATCCCTTGACCTTACCAAAACAGTAGTGCAAAGAGTACAATGCACAGCACAATAGTGCTCACCGTCATGTCCTCCACTTTTCCTTCGTATTTCAGAACCAAACCGAAGTTTATGAATGTTGCAATGGAGGTCCACGTAGCATATATTACTAATCCATTATGCACCTAAAACAGAAATGTTTTGTATCAGACCCTGATTGATATTTGTCTTTATAAAACATTTAAGATATGCCTGTCCTATGCATGTCCAGTTTTTATTGCATTAAAGGGACATTAATGTGTTTTATATATATGCATAGTATACCTCAGTAAATAAGCACTTTGTAGTAAATATATATATATATATACAAAATGTTATGATGGGGAGAGATTAATTATTTCACCATTTCATGGTAAAAAGTTACTATTGATGTAGTCACATCTTATGGTGCAGACCCTCTAGTAATGAATATTTAAAAAGTATTAAAGATAGATAGAATATACCAAATTTCGACAAATTAAGTATAAAGAAAAGGGATTGCAGCACTCTTTTTGAAAATAGTCTTATATAAATTTATTCCAGAATCAAAATCTAAAAATGGCGGAATCCAGCCCTATGAATGGGCAGTATACCTACACAACATAGACATACATTAAAAAAGGATGCAGAAAATCACACTTGACTGGCCAGTCTGAGAATATAGTCAATTGGTAATGTGGTAAATAGATATAAACAACCACAAATATACACAACAAGCAGTGTTATACACTACAGAAAAAATATTATCCAACAGATTATAGCAATGTAGCAATAAATGTAGCAAACAAATGTTGCAACGTTAAAACAGTCCCCTTAGTAGATATTGTATTACTTCAAGACGAAATTCTGCATAGTAAAACTGTGCTAGCATAGTCATAATTCCATCTAATAGTATTGCACCATTATTTGTATGCACCAGTTCATCAGAATGACGAGAAAGAAATTAAAGTTCACTTTACCATTTCCACGGCAATGTCCGTCATTCGGTATTACTCTCCTTACCGATATGGGCTTTTTTGCTCCAAAGTGACAGATTATTGTTGTCAGACCTTATGCAGATTTGTATTCCAACAGCCACGCTTAACTCAGCGTCTCCTCACCTCTCCTGGGCTGTATACCATCCAAGGCAACCAATTAGAAACAGATATGCACAGAACCAGGCCGTGCACTGCATCCGGGATAGCTTTCAGACTTCCACTTTTACTCCGGTTAGCTTTTCGCTTTTTGTTTCCGATCTGTGGTGTCTTGCCTCCCTATTTCTCAGGGTTACTTTCAGGGTGACGCTGAGCTAAGCGTGGCTGTTGCAATGCCTTTTCATTGGCTAATTAAATGCCATTTTTATGAACTCCTCCACTGATCAAGCGATCATTGTGCAGAAAGTTGCAAATTATGGTATTTACAAAATAAAGTACACTACAAAGCCTTTTGACTACACATAGCCAAACATTGTTCAAGTTTCAGTCTAATGTCCCTTTTAAAAATTTGTATTTTTTTCCCATTGCCCCCAAAGAGTCTGCGTGCAGTAAATTCAGAACACTGACCCTCAAATAGGACTACTGTCCCTAACTGGCTACAGTAAAGGAAATAAGATAAAAACATTCAAGAGGCTTTAAGTTATTTCTGATACTCATATAAAAAATGTTAAGGTTCTCTTAATCTCCACAAAGTCTACTGGAAAACTGTTATTTGAATCTGTATTATTTTGTGTGAAGTAATAAATCCTCATAATTTCATTAATCCTAACACAATCCAAAGCTTGTACTGTTTCCCTGCGTTCCGTTTTATTATCTCATATATTCAAATAATCGTTCCATCTTCAATAATATACAGAAGTGGACCTACTCAACAGAGGGCCCTGGTGGTGCAATTATTTTTGGACCCCACAAATGTAACTCAGTATTAAGAAATAGTAATAATAGACATGCTTGCTCTGTATAATGATTTTCTGGATGGATAGATAGATAGAGAGAGAGAGAGAGAGAGAGAGAGAGATAGAGATAGATAGATAGATAGATAGACAACCTTCACTAAGAATGCACCAACTAAATTAAAAGAAAATGAAGAAATACTGACAAAATGTGTCAGTATTCATTTATTCACTTTAAATTACCTGTAGGGGTTAAAATACTTATTTCTAGTGCACTAGAGAGTCGCGCTAATCCCGACCCTTCTTCTTAAAGCCCTGGGGCCACGCTAATAGCACAGTGGATCCCAGAGCCTGTGTCAAAGGAGAAGGTAGGTCCTTTAAGCCCTGGGATTCGCTGTGTTAAAGCTTCTATTAGCGCAGCCAAAGGCGCTAAGAAAAAGGGTCGGGATTAGCGCGACTCTCCAGTGCACTGTAAGTGTTTAATGCTACAAAGGAAAATGTAAATGTTCCACTAATATTCAGTTATACAGGTCATTATTTATGCCTCCATAAGTGAGTATTCCTAAAGCTGATATCTTTAGTGAGCTACATACACCCTGTACTCACTACCTGGACCAGATCTAAATGTATTTACATTCGTTAGTGTGTGTGTGTGTGTTTTTTTGTATTGTTGCCAACCTACAGGTATTTCTTTTTATCTGGATTAATGTGAGTAAAATAAATATAGAAATAAAACCCTAAAATGGCTTGAGCCTCTCCTGTGTTTTATGGAATTCATCTTGAATTACACAATAATTTAAAATCAGTTAAATGTATGGGTCGTTGCAAGTAATAAAAGGTGTTAATTATTACAGGTGCATTACATAAAAAAAAGAAAAGTAAAAACCAGTGTGCTAAATTCTAGCTATATGTAAAATGTCAAATTAGATCAATGGCTCTTTACTTAGGGCTAGATTAAAAGTTAAGCGCTAATTTATCACGTGCCCGTAAACGCCTATTTACGGGCATGCAGTAAATAACCAGCCATTACAAGTCAGACCTCTGGTTAATTTTTAAAATGTGCCCCCAACTGCCCCCCAAAAATTTTGTAGTGCCTTTTAGAAAATTAAAAATATTAGAATCTATAAAAACAAAATGGCACTGAGTTACATTGCGGTCTATGGGAAGTGTGTGTTCCCAGTAAATGTATATGCTTATATACATAAAATATATTTATGTGTAAATATGTGTATATTCATATATAAACACAGACATATATATGTATATATTCATATGCATAAATATATTTATATTTACTGCCTATCGCTGGGCGACTTACGCCCTTCACTGCACTAGGTTCTCATGCCATGAGTAAAAGGCTCACATTGGAGCCTATGGAAGCAGGCTCTCGTGAGTGCAATTCTTCCGTGCAATGCGAATGCGAGGTGACGTTCGCATTGCACCTAACTTGTAATATCAGGGCACATTTGCGTGCTCTGGTATTAAAAAGTATAGCGCAAATATCGCTTTCGCAAAAGCAATAGTTTGAAATCCACTTGTAATCTGGCCCTTAGTGTTTCCGTTTAAGGAAAAGTAAATGTATACTTAATACTCGTAAAACTTTTACACAACTTCTTACTAACAGACTTATAGGTCGGTATTATTTATTTTCCATTATAAAAACTTTAAAAGGACATGAAACCCAATTGTATCTTATATGATTCAGATACAATACAATTTTAAACAACTTTCCAATTTACTTTTATTATCAAATTAGCTTCATTCTCTTGGTATTATTTGTTGAAGGAGCAGCAATAGACTACTGGGAGTTAGCTGCACACATCTGGTGAACCAATGATGCAAATAGACATATATGTGCAGCTACCAATTAGCAGTTAACTCCCAGTAGTGCAATGCCTACCTAGGTATGCTTTTTGACAAAGAATACAAAGAGAGAAAAGACAGTTTAAGTAAGTTCTATGAAATCTCAGCAAAGACAAAGCATTACCTCAACACTGCTGATGCTGATTGGCTATTTATTTTTTTCTTAAACTTGCAGCTAGACAGAAGCTAAAGTAAAACGGTTTACACATCACTTACTCGGGTGAGCTGAAGAAAGTTTGAAGTAAAATATCTTCCTTTCTTACATAGAGATGCTCAGGTGGTATTTTTCTGTCAGCTTTTTACAGTTATACTGCATCAGTTTCAAGTGATTTAGCATATGAGTATTATGTCCCTTTAAATCCTCATTTACCCTTCCTTTTCCTGCTCTGGTCATAGTATATCAGAGAGAGTGTAGCACCTGGTTGGGAAGTTTATTCCAACCTTAAGTTTCCAGCTAATTTAAAGCCTTACATGCTACATAAGATAGTGTCAACTTCATTTTCTATGAAGTACTTTTTTAACCATAAAAGTGGTGGTACTTTAAAAACATTTTAACAATCTATGAACTCTTATTTTAATTTAATTCCAATTACTTTTTCCCCCATTATACATCATATTTCTACTGAAGATTTTTTTTATCCCACTGCAAAATTACTTTTTTTTTTCAAGAGTTGATGTTTCCACCTCTTATCCAATAGCCGTGCTAGCCATACGGCACTAAACCCCCCCCCCCATAAAAAACAAACTATTAAACAAAAAACGCCTTAGAGCTTGCATATGGCTAGCGCAGCTGTTGGACACAAGCTGGAAACTTAACCTCTTGAAGAAAATTTTTTTTTGCAGTGGGCGGTCAGAGAAGGGTAATGTAATAAAATTATAAAACTAGCAAAATTACAGCGCATATTCAATTAAAAAATTATGAATTAAGGTTTATTTAATTTAATGCATTGATTCTTTACAGCTGAACCAAATCGTGTTAGGATGTAATGAAAAATTAACATAATTATTAAATGGTATAAATCCATTCATGTTTCTAAAATTAAAAAAAAACTAATTTGAAATTAATTTACTTTCACTAAGAAACAAGATCTGTGTTAAAAATGTGTGCCAGCAAATAAAGTTTGTCAAAGTCCAATCAAACTAATGTACGTTGGGATGTTATACATAGAAATAATTGTAAATTGGTTGATGCTACAAATTTCACAAAGAAACAGTAATCTAACAATCAAATTATGTTCCCAAGTTTCACTATGGCAGGAACAGCTTCTCCAGTTTCAACAGTTTTGCCTAATATTTTAACCAACTTAGCACTAAAGATCACTTAGCTGGCTGTTCCTTCAAGAAAATATGATCCACAGCAAAAAAGGAAAAGGAGCACCGTCACAAGGTTGGTTAAAACAAGTCTTTTATTTCATCAAAAAGTTAAAAAAATTTCAATGGATCCGAGCAAATTACCACCTTGTTAGTGGAAATGGAGAGAGGAGCTCACTCCTCAGTACTGCTGCTGACGCGTTTCTGCATGTGTCGCCGTAATCGTAGCAATGTCAGATGATGTCAGTTTAGCTATTACATATCCAAAACACGTGTACCACCCTAATTGAATGCTACCAATTAAAAAGCATGCACCAGCATTTTATGTCCTTATCTCTGTTTCACATTGAAGAGTACACAAGAAGATAATAGTGATAAGATTGACCTTGATTTAAAGGTATGCTAATGTTTTTTTAAGTAAATCTCTAAAGTTGTTATTGCAGAAATGTAAGTGACAATGTTGCAGGAGCTAAAATAAAATAAAAAACATTTTTATGGTTTGTAAGTGATGGTCTTTACTGTATTTGATCTTTGAGAAATCAAGGGCTATTTAAAGACAACATAAAGTTTTACTTACTGTATGTTATTTGATTTTACACTATTTTATATATTTAATTATTTTGTTTGTCTATAATATTTTGCTGAAGGTATTATTATATTTTAAATGCTGTCATAATGTTGATATAAATAAAGAAAACTATTAGACCCTCTGTGGCTCCAATTTTTAAAAAAAAATCCATAATGTAAATTCTTATCAGTTTTGTTTTTTATTACAATTAGGATACAAAACACTTCTTAAATAGGATCACATTGAATTCAGCATAACATCAACTTTATACTGTATACTGAAGTTAAATACTCTATAATGATCAGTTAAAGGGACATCAAACTTTCATGATTCAGACAAATCATATATTTTTAACACTTTTAAATGTACTTCTATTTTCAAATGCACTTTGTTCTTTTGGATCCTTTATTGAAAGGCATACCTACATATTCTCAACATCAGCAATTTACTATGGGAGCCAGCTCGTAATTGGTGACTACACACGTTTCTCCTGTCATTGGCTCGCCAAATGGTGTCAGCTAGCTCTCAGTAGTGCAGTGATGCTTTGCAGCTGACTTAAACCATATGGTTAATACATCTGCAGGGGTTTAACACATAGTTATTGGGAAGCAATAATGTAATAATAAAATGCTCCAACATATTGGTAATGAAGAAAAGCGCATACTAGGTCTCACTATAGTACTGAAAAAGGGAACTGACGCTCAAGAATGCAGTAGAATAATAACAGTGTTTATTATGAATTTAGTGCAATAACATACACTAAGCAGTGATTATATTTATAAATGCATTACTTATCTTCAGGTTTCAGATAAGGTATTAATACCATGCAACAGCACTGAGATTCATCATTTAGTGAAACACAGGCAGATGCTGTATCTTTTCTTGAAGATGTTAACCAGCAGACTCCCTAGCGCCACTTAGCAATTCTCATAATTAAACCTAAAGGTTTTGCAGGTGTGTCTAGTGTTTTGTCAATCATATAATTTAATTTAGCAGGCATTTTAATTAGCTAAGATTTTTTTTCATAACAAACAAATATTCCCACACTAGTTTAGCACTATCTGTCTCAAAATGTTACATCCCACTGAATGAGTGTTACTTATTTCTCAAAGCCAATACTCCTAAAGGTATATTATATATTATGTATGTATGCGTACTGTTTGTGTGCGTGAGTGTATATATATATATATATATATATATATATATATGTGTGTTCTAAAAGCAAAATTGTAATATAAACTGCTTATATATATTAACTTTTTGATTAATTATCTCTGCATAGAATCATGCAAATTTTCCAATCCCTTACACACTTTTTAAATAATATAATATAGTGATGTTTTCCCCATTTTTATTTTACAAGCCAGAAACACGATTTAAACTTCAGTTATGCTTTTATTTATTTATTTTGTTTCTTTAATTTAGGGTTGTTTAATTCCGGACATGAGGCCTCCCTAACAGGCCTGATTTTCGCGATATCTGAACTAGCGCAGAGGAGAAATGATCTGCTGACCAGTAACCATGGTTATTAATGTTGTCTCACCCAAGATTATCCTGAAAACCTGACATGTTGGGGAGGCCTGAAGACTGGAATTGAAAAACTCTGCTTTAATGTTAGGTAGGAAGAAGAATATTGCTATACTACTCACCAAGATCCTAATGCACCACAGGTCTACAGGGTTATTTTTAGACAACCATTCTCCATGCTTGTAGCAATTCTTGTATGATATGTACAACATGATATAACAAGTTGTTGGGATTAACGCTAAGAAAAACATTGAGGCAATAAGGAACCTAAAATAAAAAAATATATATAACTTATTTATATTGCCATGTTGTTACTGGATGAGCTGATGTTTTCCTCAAACCAACATTTTTAAACAGTATAGTTAAAAACAAGTTCATCCCATAGAAACATTTTTTTAGCATATAAGTACCAGCAGGCTGACTAGGGCCTAGTTTCCATTGAGGTGGTAACGTTTGGAAACTAGTGATAAAAACATTTATCTCCATTAGTCTATGGAGATGCTTTAAATTACCACCAGTTTCCACACTTTATTCTTAACTCCAAATGAAGTTGTATTTTAATTAATCAAATCAAATTCTGAATTTAGGCCACACAGGATTCTGGCCTTCAGTTTGGGGATACAGAAAACCTTGCATTTAGCCAACAGAGTGTATCTGTCTCTCATATCAGTCCTTACCACCTCTATTATAGATCATGTTAGAGCATTTGTCTCTTTATGGATTTGATTAATTTTTGGTGCTAGTCTCTTTCCTGTATTCTAGAAATGGATTAACGTAAAAGGATTTATTTATTCTGCATTTGTTCATGTTGAAATGAGTATAATGTTTTCTCATTTAATATTTGTGAGTGGAAGGATGTAATACCAACATGATTAGTCAAGTGTAATAATATAATTTCTAGTTTCATATAGAAATTTAGTTTTATAATGTGTGCATGTAACATTTACAAATGTACCCCTTTATGGAGAAGTTTCGAAAAAAAGGTTTCAGTAATACTGAACAAACATCAATTTTGTATACAATACATTGTGCTCTGGTAATGTGAGTGAATATTATTCATTATAATTGATCACTGCAAGGTAATGTTAAGTGTATTTAACTTACAGGTGTGTTGGTGAGGTAGCAGTCACATGATTTTGGTTTTAGCCAATTGAATGGTCTTTTAAGGTTTAAAAGTTATGAATCCAAGGTGTAACCCAAGATACGACTACGGCGGAATGCTGAAACGCATCAGTGGGTAACAGACACTACCCACCAACACACATGTCCTTCCAGATTGTATTTGCTGTTTTTTGCTTTTTTGTTGTGAACAGTATTATGTTTTAATCAATAAAGAAGTCTGATGATCAGCGGTGCTCTCGTTTGTACTTTGTTGTACCATTTGTGGATTTCCCTGTGAGCACGGATCATCACACACAACAGAGGGGTATGTTTACCCTACAAAGCCAGGACGGAGCAGTTAGCCATTGGACACCCCCCCCCCCCGGAAGCGAGTCACCAGGCACAACATCTGTGGAGCTACGATGGCTGAATAAGGGGAGAAGTTTGCACCGACATTGGTCTGTGAATGCCCAGTGGAGGCTATAGAGGCATTGTTGCAGCTCCCTTAGAACCAGCATATAGAATCTCTGCAGAACTGTTAGTCAGGGCTGTTCATGCCCTATATGACCGTTACAGCGGAATACATATTTGGGTTAGGTATCGTAGGCTATTGGGGAGGTGACAGTTCAAGTGGTGGCGATTAGTTGAGTACACCATATTATTATCACACATTACTCCACAAGTTTATCTTGCCCTACTGCACAGTGAGTTTGGTTATAAGTGCTGCGGAACCTTTTCTCTATTTTTAAAAATAAGCAAAACTAGAAAAATCTAGTGTATAATGTCCCTTTAACTTGAACATAATAAAAATATAAAACATTTTGTTTGCAATTTCAACAAAATAGTCTACTAAACTAGACTTATTAAAGCTTTGCAATGTGACAAAGATGGAAAGTTCTTTATTCCATATTTATTAAAAACATTTTCTGCAAGTAAAGGTAATTTAAAATGTTGTTTTTAATATAATTTTAAGTTATAATTTAATATTCTTAACATTGATATAATTAAGTTATGATTTTTTTATAAACACACAATTATTATGATTTAAGATTAAAAAAAAATGTTACACTTTTGGAGCGACGCAAATGTAAATTTAAATAATTAAATAATGCTTAAGCTGCATATTGCTAACTTGCTATCTGTGACTAAGGACATAAATTAAAAATTTTTATGGGACTGGCTTGATTACAAAGTTTGTTTTTTCTTCGTTTTTTTTTTTTTTTTTAGCCATAGCATTCATAAGCATGCAGTGGTAATTACTCTCCCAGTATAAACATGTGGAATGTTATCAGTATATGTAATAAAATATATTTATTTTTTTCTTTTCTCCTTTGAACGTATTATTTCTACATCATTGTTGTTTGCTTTGGCTTGGTTGTAAATGGACTTAAATGCAGTATGCACTATTTTATGTCAAACATAATCTTAATAAATACACACAATGGTAGAGTTGCATTATAATGTAGATAGCTAGATAGATAGATAGATAGATAGATAGATAGATAGATAGATAGATTAAAAGTATGGTGGATGTGTGTGAAAGGGACTAAAAATAAATAAAAATATAGAAAACTTACTCTCGATCCCAAAGGAAAAGCCAGCCAATGTTTATTAGATTGTTCAATATCCAAAGACCAAAAAACTCAAGAGGATGGATTCTTGGTTTAATATAAACATAGTCCAATTTATTTCTGAAATAAAAGCATAATAGTTAACTGTGAAAGAAATGTATAAACAAAACTAAACCTATTGGTCTTTCGCATACATTTTTTTAAGAGTGAATTACACACATATTACTATTTAAAGAAATTACAAATTATATATATATACACTTAACATCATAATGTTTATTTATATTTGGTACAATGTTGGAACCAGCATGCAGTATTGACAATTGTCAAGATTCTTGATTTTAAATTTTTGTTGTATATATTACTATTTTTCTACCCATTTGTGTATGAATATTATTATTATTATTATTATTATCGGTTATTTGTAGAGCGCCAACAGATTACGCAGCGCTATATGTTCCATTGTTATTCTTGTAAGTGATAAGACAATTAAACTAAAATATTATTTGAAATAAAATGTGTAAATGCAAAGAAAAACAGAAAAACAGTGAATCTTGAAAGCTTACAACAATTATTAGATTAAAAGTTACACATATTTAAAGGGACAGTAAACACCACTAACATCACTATCTAATGTAAAAATCCATAACCATCATTATTCACATACCCCCAATAGTGAACAACAGCAGCAGCAATAATAAATATCCCTAATGTAATCATCGATTTCTATGTCTCCAAAATGGCCCTCAAACTCCTCCTCCCTCTACCTTCCTTCTCAACATTCAATATTTTTTTCAATGCCTCGGCTTGTTCCAGAGGCTTTCAACTATGTCAACACGCAGTGCAGATGACATAGTAACGCTACTCGCACAGCATTTCCCCTAGACGTTACGCATGCACAAATTCGGCGAGTCACACAACAGACAATCCAATCACGCAAGCGCAACAGTCCATGAATGGACAGAATAACTTATTTGCGAGTCGCTTACTTAAGGGGAATATCGAATCAATGTAAAAACGTATGTCCTTAGGGGCTGAGTTTTGGGGCCATTTTTAATGGTCTGGATGTACTGTTTAAAGATAGAATGCAACACAATGCAATGTGCAGTAAAATATTTGACAGGTTACAGATGTATCAAGATTCGTTTTGATTTTTGTTATGTATTTTACATTATTTTAGCATTTTGTTTATGCATAATTGTTGCAATGTTATTCTTTTTAGTAATAAAATAAAAACTTAAAAGATTAATATTATTTAAGGTAATTTATAAATTCAAAGTAAAACAGTGAATCCTGAAATCTTGTAATTCCTATTATAGTAAAATCTGTATACATTTAACAAACTTTGTTCATTTGTTAATTGTATTCCTACTGAATAAGACTTCAGGCTGTGAAGCTGTTTTTTAACGACATATTGCTCTTAAATATCTTCCTTGTTCTTTTTACAGGGCACATTTCAACACATATAGGGCTAGATCACAAGGGGCGCGATATTTAGCGCTTTCGTTCGCTCGCACACGAACACCACACGTATTACAAGTTTAAAGTAAATGGTTTGTTCACAAGTGAAATCCGATGTGCGCTAACTTCAGGCCTTCGTAAATTGTGACCATGCTAACTTTTTCTCCTCATAGACTTCAATGGACTTCAATGGACCTGCGTAGCGTGCCACTTGTAATCTAGCCCATCATTTTTATAATGGACGTTCCTTGTTTGCATTTGTGGAGGTTTATTTCTTTGCACCAACATAGTTATGGGAGTTGTCTCGAGTCTCTACCCAACACTCAGCATAAATACCACAGTATCAGGTACACATAACTTAGTATTTTTTTGCTTGTCTTTTTTTAACTCCTTAACCCAAAGTGACGTGTATATACGTCATGCAGTACATTATCCATCGTAAGGCATAAGGTATATATACGTTGCAGCTTCAGAAAACTACAGCAGCCTCACCTGTAAAGTGACAGCTGCTGTTCCTGAGCTGCTGGCACTCTGTCCTTATATGGTAACAGAGCACGACCGGTTTCACTGTTATTTGCGGCAAGTTTTTCTCTGAAATTCCTGCTAGCCAAGGGGTAAATTTAAAATGATGCTACTTTTATCTTTTTCATGCAAATATATGCTTAAATTTCTAGTCTTTCCTATTTGTTTTTTTTATTTTAGTACAATGTCTCTTTAAGACGTTTGTATTGTTGCTTTAGTTTTGAACTTTCCCCTAGGTTACTCTGAAATCATCAATATTATTGTCTTATGTCACCATTATAAAGATACTAGTAAGTGTGATTGTGTACACAAACCATGTGATTCATTCTCTACATCACACAGCACTGACTGAACCAAAGTTCCTAGAAGCATTTGTTTTTTTTTTACTACACAGTTTCCCTGTGCAAAAGTTCTGGTCTTATTATTAAAGGGACATAAAACCTAACATTTTTCTTTCATGATTCAGACAGAGCACAACATTTTAAACAACTTTCCAATGTAATTCTATTATCAAATTTGCTTAATTCTCTTGCTATCCTTTATTAAAGCATATATGGGCAGCAACCAATCAGCAGCTATCTCTCAGTAGTGCATTGCTGCTCCTGAGCATTCCTAGATATGCTTTAAAAAAACACACACCAAGAGAATGAAGCAGATAATGTAACAGAAGTAAATTTGATTTTTTTTTTAAATTGCATGCTTTATTCAAATCACAAAATACAAGTTGAATGTCCTTATTACATTTACAAACATAATTAAATAAATTGCATTTATTTTCAACAAAATATAACTCTTTACTTATTAGTTAAAAGTGTTTAGTAAAATCTATATTGAAAACAGTACAACTTTTTGCATTATAAAATAATTTCAGGATTGAAGCCATAGGGCGAGATTACACGTGGCGTGGTATTTAGCGCTTTCACTCAAACGCAGACACAGTTGGAAGCATGCGTATTACAAGTTTAAAGTAGGTTGCTAATTTCAGAACTTCAGATATTGTGAGCGCATTAACTTCTCCCCATAGACTTTAATGGAGCACGCTGTTTTAAAAAAACAAAAACTAACACTTATTGCTTGCTCGCTAAACCAACTCTGTGTGTATTTACTGTAAATATTTTACATTCCAATATTTTTTACATAAGGAAATATGTTTGATGTATTCGTGAATAGATATTCCTATACATATCTGTATATATCTGTACCTATGTATAATCACATATATATATATATATATATATATATATATACAGGGAGTGCAGAATTATTAGGCAAATGAGTATTTTGACCACATCATCCACTTTATGCATGTTGTCTTACTCCAAGCTGTATAGGCTCGAAAGCCTACTACCAATTAAGCATATTAGGTGATGTGCATCTCTGTAATGAGAAGGGGTGTGGTCTAATGACATCAACACCCTATATCAGGTGTGCATAATTATTAGGCAACTTCCTTTCCTTTGGCAAAATGGGTCAAAAGAAGGACTTGACAGGCTCAGAAAAGTCAAAAATAGTGAGATATCTTGCAGAGGGATGCAGCACTCTTAAAATTGCAAAGCTTCTGAAGCGTGATCATCGAACAATCAAGCGTTTCATTCAAAATAGTCAACAGGGTCGCAAGAAGCGTGTGGAAAAACCAAGGCGCAAAATAACTGCCAATGAACTGAGAAAAGTCAAGCGTGCAGCTGCCAAGATGCCACTTGCCACCAGTTTGGCCATATTTCAGAGCTGCAACATCACTGGAGTGCCCAAAAGCACAAGGTGTGCAATACTCAGAGACATGGCCAAGGTAAGAAAGCCTGAAAGACGACCACCACTGAACAAGACACACAAGCTGAAACGTCAAGACTGGGCCAAGAAATAGCTGAAGACTGATTTTTCTAAGGTTTTATGGACTGATGAAATGAGAGTGAGTCTTGATGGGCCAGATGGATGGGCCCGTGGCTGGATTGGTAAAGGGCAGAGAGCTCCAGTCCGACTCAGACGCCAGCAAGGTGGAGGTGGAGTACTGGTTTGGGCTGGTATCATCAAAGATGAGCTTGTGGGGCCTTTTCGGGTTGAGGATGGAGTCAAGCTCAACTCCCAGTCCTACTGCCAGTTTCTGGAAGACACCTTCTTCAAGCAGTGGTACAGGAAGAAGTCTGCATCCTTCAAGAAAAACATGATTTTCATGCAGGACAATGCTCCATCACACGCGTCCAAGTACTCCACAGCGTGGCTGGCAAGAAAGGGTATAAAAGAAGAAAATCTAATGACATGGCCTCCTTGTTCACCTGATCTGAACCCCATTGAGAACCTGTGGTCCATCATCAAATGTGAGATTTACAAGGAGGGAAAACAGTACACCTCTCTGAACAGTGTCTGGGAGGCTGTGGTTGCTGCTGCACGCAATGTTGATGGTGAACAGATCAAAACACTGACAGAATCCATGGATGGCAGGCTTTTGAGTGTCCTTGCAAAGAAAGGTGGCTATATTGGTCACTGCTTTGTTTTTGTTTTGTTTTTGAATGTCAGAAATGTATATTTGTGAATGTTGAAATGTTATATTGGTTTCACTGGTAAAAATAAATAATTGAAATGGGTATATATTTGTTTTTTGTTAAGTTGCCTAATAATTATGCACAGTAATAATCACCTGCACACACAGATATCCCCCTAAAATAAAAACAAACTAAAAACTACTTCCAAAAATATTCAGCTGTGATATTAATTAATTTTTTGGGTTCATTGAGAACATGGTTGTTGTTCAATAATAAAATTAATCCTCAAAAATACAACTTGCCTAATAATTCTGCACTCCCTGTATATATATATGCAAACTGGTAATGTGTATGCACTCCCACCATCAAATTGTATCCGCCAGGGTGCTATAGTGATAATTAGATATAGATTTGTAGAATTAAGCAATCACTTTTCTTCAGGCATCAGTGACAAAAAAGACTTTATTTTGTCATACATATACATATGTATACAGATATATGTATACATATATTTACATCATTTTATCGTAGGAGATTTAGAGATAAGCGCACCCAGCAAAACATGTTGACAATTGACACCAGTGGGGGGGATTCAAGTGGCCAGGAATTCACCAGTAATCCCTCTAGTACAAGGGAATTTCATAGGGTGCAAACCAGATCTCAAAATAAACCATCAAAAAAGGAGATAAGAAAAGACGTAGAAACTATGTCAGGTGGGGTGGCTACCAAAATAAAACCCAAAACATAGCAACCGAGTGTGCAGTCATAAATCTTAGCAGTCGGGTACTCAGCGAACATGAAATAACATTCCTCAACAAAGGGTTGAATTATGTGCCCACTCCTAAGATTGATGATTTTGAAATTCAAATTGATATAACTAGGTTTCAGCGCCAACTAAAACTCAAAGATATGTTTCAAAAATCTAATTCTGATAAAGGCTAATGCCACTCTAAGTTTAAGTCAAAGTCAAGATTTGGACCCCTAATACTCACCCTTCCAGAAAAACTTTCACATCTTTATGTACTGTTGAGATTAATAAAGGTTGTCAGTCCTTAATACGGCAACATGATAATATGGGTTCACAAGAATGGCAAGCAGTTTGCAGCTTGTGGGATGACAAATCTATTGTTATTCGCTCCACAAATAAGGGAGGTGTCATTGTCGTCCTAGACCACTCCTATTATAGAACAGAATGACTTAATCAGCTAAAAGACTCACTGACATATCACATTCTACCAAAGAATCCTACTAAGGAATTTAAATTGTCCTTGGATAAAACATTATTAATGGCCCTCCACAGTGGGTACATTGATGAGTCTATACATAAATTTCTGACCACCCCAGATATCCATTCATTTATAGTATTCCCAAAACTCACAAAGACTCCCAAAGACCACTTGGATGCCCTATTGTGTCCGCCATTGGATCACTCTATCAAAGTGTGGCCCAATATGTGGATTATTTTTTACAGGATACAGTTAAGAAAACAAGAGCATTTCTCTTGGATTTGATTGAACTCATAAAATTACTGAGAGATAAACTGTTTGCCAAAAATGTGTTACTGACCACATTAAATGTGGCCAGTCTTTACACTATAATTCCTCATTCCTGGGCCTTTAGGCGGTAAGAACAAAATTATCTTCTGATCCAAATTACACTGGTCCTCCCATTGAATTTATTGTCGAACTGTTGAATATATGTTTAACGCATAATTATTTTCATTTTGAAAATACATATTGTCATGGATACCAGACAGCTAAGGCTACCCCCACCCCCCTACAACCTCACCCCTGTTGTTTCTCAGTGGTTTTGGGCTCCCCAGAGCAACCACAAGCTTTGGTTTGCTTGCTGGTGTATGACCTGGAAAACCCTCCTAGGCTGGCTGGGCCCCTGGAACTCCCGGTCGGCCAACTCACCACGGACACCAGCTTAACCCCTCTCAGGCTGTCTGGGCTCCTGGAACTCCCGGTCAGCCACAGGACAGCATGACACCCTCTAACTTTACCCCTGGTCACTCCAGCAACCATGTGCCCCAGAGCTCCGCTCTTTTGTGGATTAGTAGCCCCTAGGGAGGACAAGAGGTGGGGGAATTACCGGAGGGGAGCTGCTTTGGGAACCGGGGGTTTTGGACACCCCTACCCCCATAACTTCAATGGGCTGTATCTCCGGTCCCCAATAATGAATCATGACGCTTTTTTGACCGTGGCATCTGGGGACTGAGAGCTTTCAAATGACACCCTGGAAGTGCTGCTCACCCGGGATCACCCCAAAACCGTCACCACTGTGTCCTGGGATTCTGTGGGACTATGGTTGCTATGGAAGCGCCAGTCAGTCTGGAGGGGCGGGAATGGCGGGAAAACTGTTTTATCAAGATGTGTGTGTGTGTGTGTATAAAAGATGTGTGTTTGTCCCAATAAAGGCAGTTCTTATTTCACCTGAATGCTAGTCTGTCTAGTCATTTAGGTGGGCTCCTGCTAGAATCACTTTCCTGTGCTACATAGCAACCTGTTCCAGGCAAAGGAAGGACCCTCTGGCCCCAGTGGCAGAGCCATCCCCTGGGAGCGGAGGTAGTCGTCCTCCCTCCCCGTAAGCAGAACCCCTTCCTGGGAGAGGAGACAGTTGGTCTCTCTTCCCAGCGGCAGAGCCAGGAGCCGGGAGAGGAGACAATCGGTCTCTCTCCCCAGCAGCAGGGCCATCCCCTGGGAGTGGAGGTAGTCGTCCTCCCTCCCCTTACAGAGAACCCCTTGCAGGGAGAGATGAATGTCGATAACTCTCCCCAGCAGCAGAACCCCGTACAGGGAGCAGGGACAGCCAGTTTCCCTCCCCAGCGGCAGCACAGTTTCCCATGGAGCGGAGGTAGCAGACCTACCTCTCCAGCGGTAGATCTCCTTCTCAGGAGAAGAGACAGACGGTCTCTCTCCTCAGTAGCTTGACAGGGTCTCTACCCTTTTCTTGTCCCAGAGTATTTCTCCACCGGGGGCAGGCATTGCATTAGGCAAGGAGGATAAAAGCTTATACAGTTAGTGCCACATGTTTGGGCACCCAAGCTTTCCCTGCCCCACCAAGGAGCAACCTCCCCCTCTGGTCTGGGGTGGGAATACAGCTGGGAAATTGGCACTAGCTTTGTTTGTGGGAAGGGTCAGCCGGTACTAAACAGAGTGTCACAGAGAGAGGCAGTGTGGCCATGGAACTTAAGGACATTGGAGAGATGGAATAACCTCTCCCAGCAACCGAGAAGTGGAGGGCCACCATCGGACAGCCCCTGTCCGATGGTGGCTCCTCAGAGCAACCACAATCCCTGGAAATTTTGGTTTGCTTCTCTTGGGAAAAGCTGGTTTATGACCAGGAAAACTGTTTTATCTGTTTTATCAAGATGTGTGTGTATAAAAGATGTGTGTTTGTCCCAATAAAGGAAGTTCTTATTTCACCTGAATGATAGTCTGTCTAGTCATTTAGGTGGGCTCCTGCTAGAATCACTTTCCTGGGCTACATAGAAGCCTGTTCCAGGCTACAAGTGTGGCAGTTGTGTAACTTGAAATACCATGTTAACAGGTTATAATTTTAGACATCCATATAGGACTCAACAATATTCTATAAGACATAGATTGACTTGTAATTCAGATTTTGTTGTTTATATTATAATCTGTCCATGTGGGAGGTACTATGTTAGCAAGACCTGTACTTCTTTTAGAGAACGTCTTGCCATCCACAAAAGTGCCATCAGGGCCGCCTATAAAAATCATGAGAGTGATCAACCTGTGGCACATCACTTTTTAGAACATGGCCATACCATTGCCATGATGAGAACTATGCTGATATACAGGGTTCCACCCCTTTATAAAGGTGGTAACAGAGATGAAGAGCTTTTAAAGAGAGAGGCACATTGGATACATCGTCTTGGTAATATGTATCCAAAAGGGCTTAACACTCAATCAGCCTTATCTCTTTTTTATTAATCAACTATTGCATTAATCAAAGACCGCTGCTCCATAACCTGCCCGCCTGCTCTGAGGCGGTGGACAGACATCGCCGGAAATCAACCCGATCCAATACGATCAGGTTGATTGACACCCCCTACTAGCGGGCCAATTGGCAGTGAATCTGCAGGGGGCTGTATTGCACCAGCAGTTCACCAGAACTGCTGGTGCAATGATAAATGCTGAGAACGTATGCTGTCGGCATTTATCGATGTGCAGCAAACATGATTCGCAATATCGGATCATGTCCGCTCGCAGGGCCGGATTGGGCCACCAGGATACCGGGAAAAATCCCGGTGGGCCAGCAGCTGGTGGGCTGGCAGAAGCACATAGTGTGTAGAGCGCAATGCTTTTTGAGCTGCAGAAGCAGAATACACAGACAGAGGGCCACTCTGTCTGTGTATTTTTTATGCCCAGTCCCAGGAGCAGTTGATTGAGGGAGCAGTGTTGATGAAGTGAGTGATGCTATCATGCCCACGGCCCACCCTCTGGTCAGAGTATACCTGGCTGTAGAGTACATAGACTCAATCTAGAGAGAAGACCAACGTTGGACGCACCACACGTGCACTGCCACTGTCTTGTGTCTGAGACTGAGAAGAGGTAGGAGGGCAGGGGCAGGGTCTGGGACTGGGCTGGAGCGGGCAGAGGGGGGAGAGGATGGCCATAACAGCGGTAGCACTGCGCAGCTGGCACGTGACACACTGACACATCGTGACAGACTCAGTGGTTGCTCATGGACCAGACCGCCAGTGTTGTCATTGTGGCCAGAGTGAGTGGACGACTGACAAGCTGACATCAACTACTTAGTAAGTAAGATTGATCATTGATTGGAAGTAAGTTTGGAACTTGTGAGGGGCACTAGTCTGGCAGTGGGCGGCCTGGGCCTGGCAAACATGTTTTAATAAATTATGTGATCAGAAAACATTGTGATGTTCAGAACAGCACAATTTCTGATCACATCGTTTTTAAAACATTAGTTAACTTCTGCTGCTGCATATGATGATTCATATATATATATTATTCTGCAGCTTCAGGGACTGGGACAGTCACAGGTGCAAATGGTTCCGGTGCAAAATCACACTCACAAATGTTTTAATAAACAATGTGTGATTAGAAAACATTGTGCTGTTCACATCGTTTTTAAAACATTAGTTCCGCTGCAGCTGCTGCTGCATATGATGAGATGATTGATATGATATATATAATATTTTAATTTAGCAAATACATACTATAATGCAGTTTCATCACTCAAGTGTAGTACGTAGTAGACAAAGTCACATGAAAATTCAGAGCAAATCATCAGTAACTGATTGCTGTATTATAGAACAAAAATGATCAGCATCCAAGGGGTTAAACATACCAGTCAACACACTTTTGGTACTTTGCTGTAACAAAGTTGGCTGGGCTGGAGGGGGCGGGGCTGGGCCGGTCTTTACAAATTTCCAGGGCCGGTCTGATTTCCCAGTCTGGCCCTGTCCGCTCGTATGTTCCTAAATAGGCCCCTTAGTCGTTAGTTGCTTGCTCATCTATTATTATTTGTACCATCGAGTCCCTAGGGACAGGTATGATATTGGTCATGTAATGGTATAGATGCTCCATTATTATCATGGTGTATTTAAGTCTATTTGAGTTTATTAAATATGTCATTATTCATGGGGTTTATTTCTTTATCTGCTAAATTAGCTCTCTGTGAATTTAATCATTATTTCTGCTCCGAAGGTTTGATTTTGAAAAAATTGGCATCAATTTTACACATTGTATTTCCTTGCCACATTACAATATTGACATATGAAGGTATTTGCAATACTGTTGCATAATTGTGTTACAATATTTTATGACTACATTTTATCATATATTATATTATACATAGCATCAATATCGGCTGTCATATATCTGATGGCGTATGCAAGAATATTGCACTTCCCTGATTCGCTGTCCACTTGTCACACCCTTGTTTAATCCCTCTAATCATATCACCTCAGATGCAATAATGTCAGCCATTCGGCGGGTGTTTTAAATTGCGTTGACTAGTACACATACACAGTGCCATCCGAAATGGCAACATGAGAAGCTGCAATTACTAACAAGCGAAGTTAGATATGTTAAACCTTAACATCTAATCCTTTACAATGAGAAAAATTAAATGTGTTGACATCGTCCACTACGGCTTCTTGATCTCCGTGGTAACGTAACAACAAGATGGAGATTGGCTAGCTGACCATCACGTGTTCTCATTGAGGATCGTCTTTAGCCAATGTCTCCACATGCCATGTACTAATGAGTAGCCAATCAGAATCGGTGGGAGGGATCACAGATACGGTAAATATGATCCACTGTCAGTCCTTCGTACCCCTCTGAGGAAGCGACAGTGAACTGCAACTGCGTTAGGTGGACATCTGTCTGTTTTTAATTGGCTCAATACTGGTTATTTATTTGATATGTTAGTTTAATTCTAAAACTTACTCATCGTATGTTTATTGGCACCTTGCCAGGGGGTGGTTATATGCTCATTGTCTCAAGCTCAAATTTATGGTATGCAAATTGTGCTACCAAACAAATAGATTAACTCCTGTTGTTGTTCTCAATCCGAGTTCATGGTATGCAAATTGTGCTACCAAAGAAATAGAATTTAACTCAGTTTATTTACTCACATACAGTGACTATAGCAAACTTAATTAGCACTCTTGCTTTATGTTAAATTACTGGCATCAGGCCAGAGAAGTTGAGAACGTTAGAACTTTGACATCAGGCCAGGGCAGTAGATAACGTTTATAACTAACTTAAATCTATGGTATGCTAGTGTGCTACCATTATAACAAACCAAGTTTTAATTTATTCACTGCCTTCTACATTGTGGCAATAGCCAATCCAATTAGCACTCATTCTGTGTCAGATTATTGGCAGTAGATCATGTTCTCTAGGACTTTGAAAACAGCGGAATGCAAATGTGCTACCTAATTCTCAAACAGTAAAACTCTATTCAGTAACTGAGTATAATATTGGGATAATAGTCGACAAGCACATAGTTTATGTCAGATTACTGGCATTTAGCCAGGGCAACTTATAATGCTTATGATTATAAATCTGTGATTTACTAATGTGCTGTTTTTTTTTAAATTTAATGTAATTTTTATTAGTTTTTTATAACAAAAGAGTAAAAGATACAACAACTGTACGAGCCAATCGTACATCAAATGTAAGTACATCAGGACAAAAAGAGCAAGCAATACAATCATGGCGTTAATACCAAATTAAAAGGGATAACGATATTCCAATGGGACGTAAAGTAACGTCGGGAGGGGGGATGGAGAAAGGGAGGAACGGGGGAAAAGAGAGAGGAATATGCTAGGAGGTCTTTAGGGGGAGGGAGAGGGTCATGGGAGAAGCTACTTCAGATTTACAGAGATATGGCCAGGGGTTCTGCCAGAGTGAGTGAGGGTGTACTTTAACCTAGGTGTCAAAGCTAGGGAGCCAGAGAGTGTCAAACCTGCTTTTGCAATCGGCCCAAATTAGTTCGAAGGAATCAGACCTACCAGAGGCATAATAAATTCTCTTCTCCATAGAGTATCTGTAGGCCATAGTAGATACAATATCCGACCAGGCCGGGGGAAGAGATCTTTTCCAAGATCTCGCTATGTTAAGTTTACCTGCTGACAGGAGATAGACACTAAGGGAACCATAATGTTTGGGAAGTTTACATGTACCTAGGTGGAATAGGGCCGTCTTGGGTGTTCTAGGTAGGTTGATACCTAAGCTGGTTAGTGTAGAAAAGCATTTATGCCAGATGGGTTTGAGTCTGGTCAAGCTAAGACAATACAAAGTCCATGTAGGGTGACAGGAGTAGTGAGTTTGGTAATGGCTGTGCGCCTGAGTCAGAAGCACAGGGAGTCTAACAGTTAGCGAAGATGCAACCTCAAAGCTACAGTAAAGCTCTGGATATGTCTATACTCAAGCGGAACTAGATTGCTCTTTAGAGGGCCTTAAAGGGTGTTATACTGGTGATTTGGCCACCCTCCTGGGCTGCACCTCAAGTAGGTGTAGATAGGGAAATTAAATGTTGTAAGGTAAAGGAGAGGGCTCCTAGTCCGAGCGCAAGGGGGGCAAAATATGTAGCAAGGCACCAATAAAAAATAACAGGTAAACAGATGGTGCCTATAAGAATAATAAGGGGATGGAATTTAGGGGGAAGAGCCTATTAGTGTGAGTTCAGTAGTGAATATAGGGCTTAGAGGATTGGGTAAGCATATGTATATATACAAGAAACAAAAAATGGAAATAAATAAGAGAGCAAACAAACACTCCACTCTGAGCCTAAGCTGCAGAGGTACATATGCTGACACAGCAGCCTAAGGGTTGTAACACATACGCCAGGCTCCAAGGTGCCAATGGTAGCACAGCCCAGACACGTCTGTATGAACAGTCACCAGAGTAGGGAAAATATAGGACTATGTACAGTCCACAGGACTACAGTGCTGCTAACAGATAGGGAGTCACAGATAAATTACAGCAACCCTGGGCAGAGATTTTCCAAGTTATAGAAATGGCAGTTCACAGAGAAGGTAAGGTGATTTAGGTGGGCCTGCCTCTCATAGTAGTAAGAACTCCGTAGAGTGCATGAAAGGTATGTCCATATAAGTCTGCAGGATCCCTGGAGGTTCCCCTCCAGAAAGATGCTAGGGGGTGTTAGGGTCCTTAAAGAGTAAAATAAACTAGTCGCCAATGTAAATATCACCTAAAAAGGCACTTTTAATCATATTTCCAGCCGGAGCTCACTCAGAACGCAACCTCTCAGCTCAGGAGTTAGCTCCGCCCCCCCACTAATGTGCTGTTTAATCTACAAACTAATCTCATTCAGTGCCTGTGTATTGAGGTGTCACTGTATCTAAGAGAAACATAAGGTTGTAGTCTACACAATTCTGCTTATCAGATTTATATTTAACCTTTATCTACTCTGATACCCCTTGACCATTTACGTTGACTATATATTTTAGAAATTTAAGCTCTTCAATCAGTACCTGTGTTGTAGTGTTTTTATAAGTTCTTGTGGGGCAGCAAACAGTGTATCTGTTCTTAATTTGCTGTTATTTTATTTGCAACAATAAAGGTTACATTTTAACATTGACTCTTACTATTTCTTGTATCCTAAGCTTTGTGCTCAGAGGCATTTCTCTTATTTTCATCCTGCTCTAGGGATGTTTTTTTTGTAACATATGAATATATATGCCTATGCACAACTATTTGCGTCAGCCCATACAATACCTTCCATGATGAGTATTCCTATGATCATCAGTCTCAGACTTAACATGGATTAGAAAATAATATTTGCTCATCAACCCTTAATATCTAATCCTTTAAGATGAGAAAAATTCAATGTATTGATATCGTCCACTACAGTTTCTTGAGCTCCGTGGTAACGTAACAACAAGATGGAGATTGGCTATCTGATGATCAAGTGTTCTCATTGAGGATCGTCTTTAGCCAATGGCCCCTATTTATCAAAGGAGTTGCGGACCTGATCCGACAGTGCGGATCAGGTCCGCAACACCTCACTAAATGCGGAGAGCAATACGCTCTCTGCATTTAACATTGCACAAGAAAGCTCACAAGAGCTGCTGGTGCAACGCCGCCCTCTGCTGACTAGCGGCCAATCAGCCGCCAGCAGGGGGTGTCAATCAACCCGATCGTACTTGATGCTCAGAGCAGCCGGACAGGGTTATGGAGCAGCGGTCTTTAGACCGCTGCTTCATAATTTGTGTTTCTGGTGAGTCTTCAGACAGGGGCCCACAAGCTCAGTTCAGAGCTTGATAAATGGGCCCCAATATCTCCACATGCCACGTACTAACAAGTAGCCAATCAGAATCGGTGGGAGGGATCACAGATACGGTAAATGCGATCCACTGTCAGTCTTGCGTACCCCTCTGAGGAAGCAAAAGTGAAACGCAACCGCGTTAGGGGGACATCTGTCTGTTTTTAATTGGCTCAATACAGACAACGCTGGTATTACGGGATTTTAGAAACTCTGCGTTAGCCGCAGAAAAGTGAGCGGAGAGCAAAATTTTGCTCCACATCTCACCTCAATACCAGCGCTGCTTATGGTAGCGGTGAGCTCGTGCATGATTTCCCCATAGGAATCAATGGGGGAGAGCGAGCTGAAAAAAAAAATAACACCTGCAAAAAAGCAGCGTTCAGCTCCTAACGTAGCCCCATTGATTCCTATGGAGAAATACTTTTATGCCTACACCTAACACCCTAACATGAACCCCGAGTCTAAACACCCCTAATCTTACACTTATTAACCCCTAATCTGTCGCCCCCAACATCACTGACACCTGCATAATATTATTAACCCCTAATCTGCCGCTCTGGACACTGCCGCCACCTAAATTATACTTATTAACCCCTAATCTGCTGCCCCCAACATTGCTGACACCTACATTATATTTCTTAACCCCTAATCTGCCGCCCCCAATGTCGCCGCCACCTACCTACACTTATTAACCCCTAATCTGCTGCCCCCAACATCGCCACCTCTAAAATAAAGTTCTTAACCCCTAAACCTAAGTCTAACCCTAACCCTAACACCCCTAACTTAAATATAATTTAAATACATCTAAATAAAATAACTGCAATTAACTAAATTATTCCTATTTAACACTAAATACTTACCTTTAAAATAAACCCTAAGATAGCTACAATATAACTAATAGTTACATTGTAGCTAGCTTAGGGGTTATTTTTATTTTACAGGCAACTTTGTATTTATTTTAACTAGGTACAATAGTTATTAAATAGTTATTAACTATTTAATAGCTACCTAGTTAAAATAAAGTCAAATTTACCTGTAAAATAAATCCTACCCTAAGTTACAATTACACCTAACACTACACTATAATTAAATTAATTACCTAAAGTAAATACAATTAAATACAATTAAATACAATTACAGAAAATAATAAAATAATTACAAGTTTTTTAAACTAATTACACCTAATCTAATCCCCCTAATAAAATAAAAAAGGCCCCCAAAATAATAAAAAGCCCTACCCTATACTAAATTACAATTAGCCCTTAAAAGGGCCTTTTGCGGGGCATTGCCCCAAAGTAATCAGCTCTTTTACCTGTAAAAAAAGTACAGTACCCCCCCAACATTAAAACCCACCACCCACACACCCAACCCTACTCTAAAACCTACGCAATACCCCTTTAATAAAACCTAACACTAACCCCTTGAAGATCACCCTACCTTGAGAAGTCTTCACCCAACTGTGCCGAAGTTCTCAACGAAGCCGGGCGAAGTGGTCACCCAGACGGGCAGAAGTGTTCATCCAAGCCGGGAAGGAGAGGTCCTCCAGACAGGCAGAAATCTTCATCCAGGCGGCATCTCTATCTTCATCCATCCGGCGCGGAGCAGCTCCATCTTCAAGACATCTGACGCTTCAAATGAAGTCCAACTGAAGAATGAAGGTTCCTTTAAATGATGTCATCCAAGATGGCGTCCCTTGTTCAATCCTATTGGCTGATAGAATTCTATCAGCCAATCAGAATTAAGGCAGAAAAAATCTTATTAGCTAATGCAATCAGCCAATAGGAGTGAGCTTGCATTCTATTGGCTGATCCAATCAGCCAACAGAATGCAAGCTCAATCCTATTGGCTGATTGGATCAGCCAATAGGATTTTTTCTACCTTAATTCCGATTGGCTGATAGAATTCTATCAGACAATCGGAATTCAAGGGACGCCATATTGGATAACGTCATTTAAAGGAACCTTCATTCTTCAGTTGGACTTCGTTTGAAGAGGATGTTCCGCGTCGGATGTCTTGAAGATGGAGCCGCTCCGTGCTGGATGGATAAAGATAGAAGATACCGCCTGGATGAAGACTTCTGCCCGTCTGGAGGACCTCTTCTTCCCGGCTTGGATGAAGACTTCTGCCCGTCTGGAGGACCACTTCGCCCGGCTTCGTTGAGGACTTCGGCCTGGTTGGGTGAAGAATTCTCAATATAGGGTGATCTTCAAGGGGCTAATGTTAGGTTTTATTAAGGGGTTATTGGGTGGGTTTTAGAGTAGGGTTGGGTGTGTGGGTGGTGGGTTTTAATGTTGGGGGGGTATTGTACATTTATACAGGTAAAAGAGCTGATTACTTTGGGGCAATGCCCCCACAAAAGGCCCTTTTAAGGGCTATTTGTAATTTAGTATAGGGTAGGGCTTTTTATTATTTTGTTTTTTTTTTAAATTTTATTAGGGGGATTAGATTAGGTGTAATTATTTTATTATTTTCTGTAATTTAGTGTTTGGTTTTTTTCATACTTTAGATAATTGTATTTAATTGCATTTAATTGTATTTAGTTTAGGTAATTAATTTAATTATAGTGTAGTGTTAGGTGTAATTGTAACATAGGTTAGGTTTTATTTTACAGGTAAATTTGTCTTTATTTTAACTAGGTAGTTATTAAATAGTTAATAACTATTTAATAACTATTGTACCTAGTTAAAATAAATACAAAGTTGCCTGTAAAATAAAAATAAACCCTAAGATAGATACAATGTAACTATTAGTTATATTGTAGCTAGCTTATGGTTTATTTTATAGGTAAGTATTTAGTTTTAAATAGGAATAATTTAGTTAATTGTTGTAATTTTATTTAGATTTATTTAAATTATATTTAAGTTAGGGGGGGTTAGGGCTAGACTTAGATTTAGGGGTTAATACATTTAATATAGTTGCGGCGACGTTGGGGGCGGCAGATTAGGGGTTAATACATGTAGGTAGGTGTCAGCGATGTTAGGGACAGCAGATTAGGGGTTAATAAAATTTAACTAGTGTTTTTGCGATGCGGGAGTGTGGTGGTTTAGGGGTTAATATATTTTTTATTGTGGCGGCGATGTCCGGTTCGGCAAATTAGGGGTTAAAATTTTATTTTAGTGTTTGCAATGTGGAGGGGCCTCGGTTTAGGGGTTAATAGGTAGTTTATGGGTGTTAGTGTACTTTTTAGCATTTTAGTTAAGAGTTTTATGCTACGGCGTTAGCCCATAAAACTCTTAACTACTGACTTTTAAATGCGGTATCAGTCTTGACAGGAGAGGGTCTACCGCTCACTTTTTGGAAGACTCGTAATACCGGCGTTAGGCAAATCCCATTGAAAAAATAGGATACGCAATTGACGTAAGTGGATTTGCGGTATTTCCGAGTCTGGCCAAAAAAGTGAGTGGTGAGCCTGTCGTTTCAAGACTCGTAATACCAGCGGGCGTTAAAAAGCAGCGTTGGGACCTCTCAACGCTGCTTTTTAAGGCTAACGCAAGACTCGTAATCTAGCCGTTAATTAGCACTCTTGCTTTATGTTAAATTAATGGCATCAGGCCAGAGAAGTTGAGAACGTTAGAACTTTGGCATCAGGCCAGGGCAGTAGATGATGTTTATAACTAACTTAAATCTATGGTATGCTAGTGTGCTACCATTATAACAAACTAAGTTTTATTTTATCCAATGTCTTCAACATTGTGGCAATAGCCAATCCAATTAGCACTCATTCTGTGTCAGATTATTGGCAGTAGATCACGTTCTCTAGGACTTTGATAACAGCGGAATGCAAATGTGCTACCTAATTCTCAAACAGTAAAACTCTATTCAGTAACTGAGTATAATATTGGGATAATAGTCAAGCACATAGTTTATGTCAGATTACTGGCATTAGCCAGGGCAATTAATAATGCTTATGATTATAAATCTGTGATTTACTAATGTGCTGTTTAATCCACAAACTAATCTCATTCAGTGCCTGTGTATTGAGGTGTCACTGTATCTAAGAGAAACATAAGGATGTAGTCTACACAATTCTGCTTATCAGATTTATATTTAGCCTTTATCTACTCTGATACCCCTTGACCATTTACGTTGACTATATATTTTAGGAATTTAAGCTCTTCAATCAGTACCTGTGTTGTAGTGTTTTTATAAGTTCTTGTGGGGCAGCAAACAGTGTATCTGTTCTTAATTTGCTGTTATTTTATTTGCAACAATAAAGGTTACATTTTAACATTGACTCTTACTATTTCTTGTATCCTAAACTTTGTGCTCAGAGGCATTTCTCTTATTTTCATCCTGCTCAAGGGATGTTTTATTTTTGTAACATATATTAACTGTATGCTTTGTTTATTGCTGAAATTTAGTCTTTATATCAATATCGTTGTCTGGCTTATTGCACATGAACGTATAGTACTGTAGTGAATAGTTAATATTGCTTTGTGCAAACGCTACTATGTCACAATATTGAATGTAACATGTTCAGCAGTCTAATGATACATAATATAACCGTGACACGGCTCTTTTGCAAATACTTGAATTGATTTATTTTGGTTACAAATGGTAACATTAAAGGGACAGTCTACACCAGAATTTTTGTTGTTTAAAAAGATAGATAATCTCTTTATTACCCATTCCCCAGTTTTGCATAACCAACACAGTTATAATAATACACTTTTTACCTCTGTGATTACCTTGTATCTAAGCCTCTGCAAACTGCCCCCTTATATCAGTTCTTTTGACAGACTTGCATTTTAGCCAATCAGTGCTGACTCCTAGGTAACTTCACGTGAGTGAGCTCAATGTTATCTATATGAAACACATTAACTAATTCCCTCTAGTGATGAAAAACTGTCAATATGCTTTCTGATTAGAGGCGGCCTTTAAGGTCTAAGAAATAAGCATATGAACCTCCTAAAGCTTTCAACTAAGAATACCAAGACAACAAAGGAAAATTGATGATCAAAGCAAATTGGAAAGTTGTTTAAAATTACATGCTCTATCTGAATCATGAAAGTTTATTTTGGACTTGACTGTTCCTTTAATATGATATTCTGTGTAATATTGCCTGAACATATATGAGATTTCTTTTCAAAACACAATATTTGCATACACAATATGCTGCACTGTTATATGCATTTGAAATTTAAATTAAAGCTAAGGTATATATTTATTCATTGTTCAATGGGATGTTGGTGGGTGAGCATCCTGTGTTTTGTTTATCACTTTTTCTTGAGTGTTGTATAAAAATCTATGGTTCACATTATTTTGTAGCCCTTTAGATTAATGTATTTTATTTATTTGTAGTTTGTCTTGAAAAAGGCTGACCTGTATGTAATCTAATTCATGTAAATAAAGGAATTTATTTATTGATGGAAAGACCTGTGAATGCCCTCCTGTTTATCTGAATTTATATATATATATATATATATATATATATATATATATATATATATATATATATATATATATATATATATAACTATATACATACACACACAGACATCCCAACCTGAAAAAACTAATTTCAGGGAGGTGGCTTCACCGGCTACTGCACAACCCCCCCTCCATGTCCCTTTAAATTGTTACCTGACCAAATTATATATATATTTTATATAATATATGTATATTATATATATATATATATATACATACAGTGGGGCAATAAAGTATTTAGTCGTGCAAGTTCTCCCACTTAAGAAGATGAGAGAGGCCTGTAATTTTCAACATAGGTATACCTCAACTATGAGAGACAAAATGTGGAAACAAATCCAGACAATCACATTGTCTGATTTGGAAAGAATTTATTTGCATATTATGGTGGAAAATAAGTATTTGGTCACCTACAAACAAGCAAGATTTCTGGCTCTCACAGACCTGTATCTTCTTCTTTAAGAGGCTCCTCTGTCCTCCACTCATTACCTGTATTAATGGCACCTGTTTGAACTTGTTATCAGTATAAAAGACACCTGTCCACAACCTCAAACAGTCACACTCCAAACTCCACTATCAAAGCTACCAAAGAGCTGTTGAAGGACACCAGAAACAAAATTGTAGACCTGCACCAGGCTGGGAAGACTGAATCTGCAATATGCAAGCAGCTTGGTGTGAAGAAATCAACTGTGGGAGCAATAATTAGAAAATGGAAGACATACAAGACCACTGATAATCTCCCTCGATCTGGGGCTCCACGCAAGATCTCACCCCGTGGGGTCAAAATGATCACAAGAACGGTGAGCAAACATCCCAGAACCACACAGGGGGACCTAGTGAATGACCTGCAGAGAGCTGGGACCAACGTAACAAAGGCTACCATCAGTAACACACTACGCCTCCAAGGACTCAGATCCTGCAGTGCCAGACGTGTCCCCCTGCTTAAGCCAGTACATGTCCGGGCCCGTTTGAAGTATGCTAGAGAGCATTTGGATGATCCAGAAGCGGATTGGGAGAATGTCATATGGTCAGATGAAACCAAAGTTGAACTGTTTGGTAGAAACACAACTCGTCGTGTTTGGAGGAGAGAGAATGCTGAGTTGCAACCAAAGAACACCATACCTACTGTGAAGCATGGGGGTGGCAACATCATGCTTTGGGGCTGTTTCTCTGCAAAGGGAACAGGACGACTGATCCGTGTACATGAAAGAATGAATGGGGCCATGTATTGTGAGATTTTGAGTGCAAACCTCCTTCCATCAGCAAGGGCATTGAAGATGAAACGTGGCTGGGTCTTTCAGCATGACAATGATCCCAAACACACCACCTGGGCAACAAAGGAGTGGCTTCGTAAGAAGCATTTCAAGGTCCTGGAGTGGCCTAGCCAGTCTCCAGATCTCAACCCCATAGAAAACCTTTGGAGGGAGTTGAAAGTCTGTGTTGCCCAGCGACAGCCCCAAAACATCACTGCTCTAGAGGAGATCTGCATGCAGGAATGGGCCAACATACCAGCAACAGTGTGTAACAACCTTGTGAAGACTTACAGAAAACGTTTGACCTCTGTCATTGCCAACAAAGGATATATAACAAAGTATTGAGATGAACTTTTGATATTGACCAAATACTTATTTTCCACCATAATATGCAAATAATTTCTTTCCAAATCAGACAATGTGATTGTCTGGATTTGTTTCCACATTTTGTCTCTCATAGTTGAGGTATACCTATGATGAAAATTACAGGCCTCTCTCATCTTCTTAAGTGGGGGAACTTGCACAATTGGTGGTTGACTAAATACTTTTTTGCCCCACTGTGTGTGTGTATATATATATATATATATATATATATATATATATATATATATATATATATATATATATATATATATATATATATATAATGTTATCCACACTTTGTACAGCTCATGGCAGAAAATATAAAACTGAACTAGAAAAAAATAATTTTTTAGATTATTTTTCTCTCACTATTACAAGACACCCTCCCCTCTGTTACAGGCATAGGTTGTTCCACGGCCACCTGACCTCTTAACGGCCACTCACTTACTTCAATCCTCTGTGTTATGATCTGACTACCGGGTGGTTACCAGCATTTACACTGGAACACAGATGAACTCAAGTGAAGCAGCCAACAGTTATTCAGCCAATCACAAAACTGCTGAACGGAAAGGACCAACAAGCGATCTCACAGACCAAAACAAACCAGTCACATAAAAAAATCGTTATACACGCTCTGTTACTAAATGAAGAAATTACCATAATTATATTGGTTAGTTGCAGTAGGTTGAACTTCCGGGATAGTCCAATTGATTTGCGGGCGTCAGGGAGCAGCTATTTTAATGCGGGAGACTCCCGGAATTTCCGGGAGACTTGGGATGTCTGCTAACACACACACACAGTATATTTAGATAAAACTTTTCAGCACTTACAGGCTTAATGTTGCACGCCACCTAAGGACCACTGCCCAGGTCCCAAGTTCATAAATCAGAGAAAAAGCAGGCAGGTGACAGCAAATATTGTTACCATTTATTGAGGAGGTAAAAAAGGCAACGTTTCGGGATCAGTCTCCCTTATTCATGCCATACCTGAAACAAACCATCAAGTGACTTATATACATGTATACCACTAGGTGGCGCTCAAGTGTAATTAACCCATTCTTATCTAACACATTAACTTATTCATTAATTTAACTCACACTTCTACATATCTTATTAAGTATACATAGCAATAGAATAACTATTCTATAATTAATTCAATTTCTAAATTTTTAACCATCATTCACTTTATCATAGAAAAACAACAATAGATTGCATCTTTCATCTCAGCAATATTTATCATAAAAATACAGTAAGGTCCCAGTCCTTGTTTAACCCCTTGGGTTCTAGACACTCTAATTCATATATCCAATATGCTTCTTTCTGTTTTAACAGAACTTCTCTATCCCCTCCTCTACATGGAATATCTACTTTATCAATTATTTGAAATTTCAATTGACTTATAGAGTGGTTAGCTTTTATAAAGTGGGCTGCTAGATGGGCTTTTACATTACCGGTCCTAATGTTGCTCTTATGCTCAATGATTCTTTCCTTAGCGGACCTGGTAGACTCCCCTATATAGACCCCCCCACATGGACATTTGATCATATATATTATAAAAGTGGTTAAGCACGTAAAATAACCTTTTATGTTATACTAAGGAAAGAATCATTGAGCATACGAGCAACATTAGGACCGGTAATGTAAAAGCCCCTCTAGCAGCCCACTTTATAAAAGCTAACCACTCTATAAGTCAATTGAAATTTCAAATAATTGATAAAGTAGATATTCCACGTAGAGGAGGGGATAGAGAAGTTCTGTTAAAACAGAAAGAAGCATATTGGATATATGAATTAGAGTGTCTAGAACCCAAGGGGTTAAACAAGGACTGGGACCTTACTGTATTTTTATGATAAATATTGCTGAGATGAAAGATGCAATCTATTGTTGTATTTCTATGATAAATTGAATGATGGTTAAAAATTTAGCAATTGAATTAATTATAGAATAGTTATTCTATTGCTATGTATACTTAAAGGGACATAAAACCCACATTTTTACTTTCATGATTTAGAAAGAGAATGCAGTTTTAAACATCTTTCTAATTTACTTATATTATCTAATTTGTTTTATTATCTTGATATTCTTTGCTGAAAAGCATATCTAGATATGCTCAGTAGCTGCTGATTGGTTGATGCACATAGAAGCCTCGTGTGATTGGCTCACCATGTGCATTGCTTTTTCTTCAACTAAGGATATCTAAAAAATTAAGCAAAATAAATAAAAGAAGTAAATTGTAATGTTGTTTAAATTTATATTCTCTATCTGAATAATGAAAGAAAGATTTTGGGTTTAGTGGCCCTTTAATAAGAAATGTATAAGTGTGAGTTAAATTAATGAATAAGTTAATGTGTTAGATAAGAATGGGTTAATTACACTTGAGCGCCACCTAGTGGTATACATGTATATAAGTCACTTGATGGTTTGTATCAGGTATGGCATGAATAAGGGAGACTGATCCCGAAACGTTGCCTTTTTTACCTCCTCAATAAATGGTAACAATATTTGCTGTCACCTGCCTGCTTTTTCTCTAACACACACACACACACATATATATATATATATATATATATCATGTAAAAGCATATTTTCATATTTAATAAAGTGTTTTTAACTATGTATTTACTGTAAATATTCCACATTCCAATGTTCTTCACATAGGGGAATATGTTCTAAGTAGTTTTTAAATATTCCTATATATGTATATATCTATACCTATATATAATCATACATATTTATGATTAAACAAGGTAGACTCATTGCTAGACAGCAATATTGTCACCTCTTTGCCAGTGTTGTGCTCCAAGGACTCCTGTCAGCTCGAGTTGCTGCTACAGCCACCCTAGGATCCCTGTTAATGTTTAAAGCTAACTATTATCACTAGAGATCCTGCTCACCAGCTAACCGTCACCCTTGAATGATGGGGCGCAATGGATGCAGTCTATATATATAGTTATAGATACTGTATATATTTTGCAAAAACTTGATATACAGTTCAGGGTCTTTTTAAATGTTATCCTTCAAAGGAAGGAAAGGAAAAGTCCTGTATAAATTCCAAAGGTATAAAAAATGGAGCTGTACTCACACATGTAAGAGCTATGACTAAGCTCTTATTTTAAAAGCCCATGTAAATTCAAAATGCTGCAGAAGAACACATGGAACTCATACATGAATAATAAACGTATTTATTACATTTAAAATCACTCGGGGGTTCAAGAAATCGTCATTAAACAAACTGATCTAGACAGGTTGGGGCCAAAATATTGTGCTGCTGCTGGCTGATACTTTAATGTTATTTAAGTGATGGTAAACTGTTCCCTTTATAAAAACAGATCCTGGATATTAGTGATATTTAGATGGAGTTTAATGTATCATATGTAATGAAGTTGTGCTAGACCTTCCTTATTAATGTAGCTCTAAATACCCAGCGCTCTGCTGGCCACTTCAAAAGTCAACTTTTTCAGTGAGCTAAAGGTTGGAATTGTTGTCCAATCGGTGCTCTAGCTATAACAAAAGTGCCATAAGGGAAGAGTGCTGCTTGGACAACAGTTTAAACCTTTTGCTCACAGAAAAATGTTCTTTTGAAGTGTGCAGTGGAGTTCGGAGAATTTGAATTTCATATCTATATTAAAAAGTAAGTTCACTACAACAGATTAATTAAACTCCATCTAATATATCACAAACATTCTTAAAATGTTTTTTATAAAGGGGAGAGTTTACCATCACTTTAAGTTGAAGCTGCTATCGAGTTGCTCTGAGGACATTTCCCAATGGAAAAAAGAGAATCATTGGATTTTCCATCAATCAATAATTTAGAATAACCTCCTTAATAAATATCGTATGAAACAAAATATTAATCAAATCAATTTGTCTACTCAATCTGGGTAATAGTTTGTATTATTATTAATAATAATATTAATAATTATAGTAATAATAACAACAATAATAATAATAATAATAATAAATCTCTGTGATTCCATGTTATAATTGTGATACTCAACTTTGTATATCTTTCTTTTACTTTAATTATTAAAACATTTTTTAGGGAGGGGGATTTTGCCCTGGCAGCTCCCAAAATATCACAGCTGTAGCTAAATTCGGGCTGCAGCAATGTAATTTGCGCAGAAATCCTTTGGGTGGCATGTAAGGAGCAGTGATGTGCAGTCACTAGAGGCAGGTGAGGCAGTGCTTCACCTCTCATATGGGCAAAAATAAATATATTTTTTTTTATTGGCTTTAAAAAAAAAATAAAAAAATTGCTATTTTTTTTTCCCCAGCATTTTTTTTTCACAGCTACATGTTGTGCAATGGAGAGGCACAAGCAGGTCTGCCCACCATTACACAACATGCTGCGCCATCTACTGGATTAAAGTGGTTAAGCTCATTGCATGGCCCATTATCTGCTTATTTGAGGCAGTCCCATTTGGGCTGACCCAATCCAGTGAGAGGCATTAGTAAGTGGAATTTAGGGTTGGGGCTGGATGTTAAATCATATAAAACAAAACAAAAACGGAAAAAAAACAACTTTCATTTATTTTGTTGCTGTCCTGTGAAGCTGACAGCTTTGCTAAAGTGAAAAAGAGAGTTCTGTTCTTCCCCTCTAAGTGCAGTGGAATGTGCCACTGTCACTTCCTGAATCCTTACAGATCAGGAAAGGGAGAGAGGCAGAGAGAGCAGTGTTTCACCCACATTTTATTGTAGTAAGTGCTGCAGCCGTAGATTTTACTGAAATGGATTCTATTAGTGAAAATGATAATTTAATGAATGTGGTTTAGTGTTTTTGTTGAATTGTGTTCAGATACAGCTCATTGACAGGGGGGACAGTAAGTGAACATAACCCAATACTGACAGGAAGTCAAAGGGTCAATTCAGATTTAAATCCATAATTTAAAACCCAGAGTTTGAAGTTAAGTGTGCAGTGTCCACATTATTTAAATTAAAGTTTTTGACATTGAATATTGCTAAGCCTCCCTTTTTCATGGTTATTTGATTTAATTAGGTACAAACTCCATATATGTTATGTCTGTTCAGTCAGAGGATGCAGTATCTATTTTTATTTTTCTCTGTGTCTCCATTTATTTAAAGACTGCTGTTAACTTGTAATTCACAAATCAATTGAAAGCTGTTGCATTGTGTTTTTAACATGTGCTGCTTTTATACAAGTTTATATTAATAAAAGGAGATGAGTCATTTAAAAAATATATGTAATTATTGCAGTTAAATGTTTTTAGAAATAATGCCACTGTAAAGTAACTGGTTAAACACATAGTCAAAGGGCAATGGCCCCATATTGTACCACACTAATAAACCAAGGCCTCTCGGCCAGGCTAATTTACCCTGCTAAAATTAAGCTTTTTAGTAACAATGAAACAATCATGCTGAACACACCGACAGAGGCCAAGGCCTATTTAGACCAACATAGGCAGGATAATAGTTAAAAGGGTGGGGAGAAGAGGCAGGAGTGAATCACGCAAATCACAAATATGCTTATATACTTAGACCTTCGTATGATAAAGGGGAATAGGAAGTTAAGATTCCTATACAAGATTTCTCCTCACAAGCAAGCTCACATAGCTAGATATGATGTGGGGGAGAGACTAGGAGGAAGGGTTTTTTTTTTTTTTTTTTTCTCTTTTTCTTTCATGTTGCCTATAGATAACGATACAAGTAGATTAAAATGACTTTAAAGGTCATGTCATGGAACGTGGGCGGTATCACAAACCCAATCAAACGCAAAAGAATCTTAACACATATAAATAAATACAGAGCAGATATTAACTTACTACAAGAAACACATTTATCCGAACAAGAACACAAAAAATTAAAAATTAAAAGTTATACGATATGCAATGTATATGGTCCCAATAATTATGATGAGTTATTCTGGGTAAAATTGAAGGCCAAATTGTTCAATTACATGGACACTATCATGATAGTGGCAGGGGACTTCAATCTTGCTGCAACCAACATAGATCGTCTGAACACTAACAATACAAAGCCAATTAGAATTCCCCAAAAAATATCTAGAATACTACGAACTTTCTGCAATACACTCCAATTACAAGATATCTGGCGTCACAAGAACCCTAATATAAGAGCTTACACATGTGAAGCTAAACATCATAAAACATTTTCACGAATTAATTTTTTTTTTGGGCTCAGTTAGGGTGCTCGGGAACTGCACGAATGCGCAGATAGGTGATATTATCATCTCTGATCACGCCCCTATACTTTTAGAAATTAAGCCTTTTAACACCTCCTTTGAACTCGCTGGAGGATATACTTTTCCTCGCTATTTAGCTAGTAACAAGGAGTTTCAAAAACACATTCAAGCGGTGTGGCGAGATTATAAATTACAGAACAGCTCATATAACCATAAGTCGGAAACCTACTGGGAAACAGCTAAAGCAGTAATCAGGGGTGAGATTAAAAAATATACATGCAGGATCAGGGCCAAAACACGCTTAAGAGAGAGAGACTGAGAGTTATCAAATTATCTTAGAAATACCTATAATTTGTACATTACCGAACCTAACCAGTCACACTGGCAAAAATACTGTAAAGCCAAACTAGAATGGGATACAACATCACTTCAGAAAGCTATGACACAAGAAAACCAACAAAGGGCCAAGTTTTACAGATTCGGTAGCAAAGTTGGGAAACTATTGGCAAACTGTGTTAGGATACACCAAGCACACAAACCTATAAAAGCTATTAAGATTGGGGAGAAAAGATTAACTGAGTCAGAGGATATCAAGACCGGGTTCCATGAATTTTTTAAGAGACTATACAATGTCCCAATTATAGACACTCAGAACAAAGAGAAGTTTTGGGGAAAAATCCAGGTCCCAGTTCTACCCCGACAAGTTGCAGAAAAGCTTAATCAAATCATAACTAATGCCGAAGTAATAGTAGCCATAGACAGACTTAGACTGGGGAAGGCTGCCGGCCCTGATTTACTCCCGGCCGAAATGTATAAAATACTGAGAGATGAGGTCGCAACAGCATTAACAAATCTGTTTAATGACTATCTAGGCAAGGGCAAGACACCTTCTAAATATTTTACTGCATCAAAAATCATATTAATCCCAAAAAAGGGAAAAGACCCAGAAATAGCTGATTCATACCGCCCCATATCACTCCTAAATGTTGATTATAAAATATTCACCGCAATTCTGGCACATAGGTTAAAACCCATTCTTGAATCCCTAATACATGTGGACCAGGTCGGCTTTATGGCACAGCGGAACTCAATGGCTAGTACTAGGAAAATTTTCTTATTAATTGACTTTCTGCATGCTAATAAAACCCAGCAACAGGCCGACCCAGCTATCCTATCTCTCGATGCCCAAAAAGCATTTGATTCGATTACCTGGGATCACTTATTCTACGTCATGAAACAGTTCGGATTTATAGGGAACTTCCCAACTTGTATTAGGGCACTATATTCAAATGCATCATCAATGTTATTGGTAAACGGCTCACTCACAGATTCTTTTGATATCAAGACGGGTACCCGTCAAGGGTGTCCAATCTCACCACTATTATTCAACCTGGCATTAGAACCTCTAGCACTAATGCTAAAAACTCAATTAGAAGGGCTTAACATAGGTGATAAATCTTTCAAAATACTGCTTTACGCAGATGATGTATTAATCTTTCTTAAAGACCCGCAAGCCGAGATTCCCCATATATTGAAGACTATTGAGGTGTTTGGTACATTCTCAGGCTACAAAATTAATGTTAACAAGTCTGACCTACTTTGGCTAAACCCAAATCCGCAAACAAATTACACGCCTCCATTTAATGTAGCAGAGCATTACATTACATATCTTGGTATCAGAATTAGTAGAAATCCATTAGAATGGTACGAACTGAATTTCGCCCCACTTCTAAACAAAATTGAAGCCGACCTGCTGAACTGGACGAAAATACCCCTCTCACTAACGGCTAAAATTAATCTAGTCAAGATGACTATATTACCAAAACTACTATATACCATGCAAAACACACCTCTTATACTAGCAAAAAAAGATATCAAGCTTCTGGACAAACGATTTAGGACCTTCCTATGGGGCATGGGTAAGAGCAGGATCGCACTTGACAAATTGGCTCATCTTAGACAATACGGTGGACTATCATTCCCCATATTCGCACTCTACAATAATATCTGTTTGGCTAAAGTCGCCATGGATTGGATCACGGAAAGATCCTATATCGCTTCATTTGAAGTTGAACAAAAATAGTCTCTCCCTATTCATTAACTGCTCTATTACATTGTCCCATTAAAGCACTCCCAGCTAAGCTCAATACTAAATGCACCATAGTAAATGTCATCAAAGCATGGCAACACATTCGTTTATGCATGAAAGACAATCCCCAAATCTCAGAGCTAGTGCCTATTGTCAAGAATCCGTGCTTTAGTCCTGGATTAAGTAATAGAGTATTTAATAGATGGGCGACACAAGGTCTTACTCACTTAATTCACCTTCGTGACACTGAGAACACGAACATACACACTTTTGTTTTTCTCAAAGCCAAGTTCCAACTTCTGAATAGAGATTTTTATGCGTATTTGCAAGTGCGACACTGGTACAATGAAGTAGTTCAAAATCAAACTGGATACTGGCTTCATCCTGGTATAAGAATGGGCCTATCCTTATATAAAGCAGGAAAGCACTCTATCAGCTACTGGTATAGAATGATATTAACACAGAAAGGTGAAGCCAATCTTGTAAGAATTCAGGCTAAATGGCTATGCGATATTCCTACAATAGATATCGAACAGTTGAAACATAGTACAATAGTGGCGGAACGTGCTACTCTATCGGCGTCCTGGCGCGAATCACAATTTAAAATCTTAAATCGTTTGTACATAGCTCCTGCAGATATAAATAAATGGTACGACCAAACGCTAAAACTATGCCCAAGATGTAGATCCGTGACGGCCGACCTGGCCCACATGTTTTGGTCATGCCCAAAAATCTTGCAATTCTGGAAACGGATACAGTTTTGGTTGAATCAACTATTTCATGCACAATTTACCCTATCACAAGCCAATATATTCTTTCTAACAAACACTACTCACGATATGCAAAATAACAACTTCATCAATACTGTAATATTAGGCGCCAGATATCTTATATTAAAAAATTGGCAAGCAATTCGTCCACCAACACTTAACAATCTAACATATCTACTCCATTCCCAATACATAATAGAACAGACGGACAATTTTAACAATGGACCCCAGCAACAACTTAGCTTTGCAAAAAAGTGGTTAGTTTTTATCCAAAAATACAGGCACAATACATAAAAACTAACCAGTAGTGATCCCCCTCCCTTCCCCCCTTTTTTTTTCCCTTCTCTTTTCTCCTCCTTTGTTTCCTTTTCTTCTTCTTTCTTACCTTAGCAAGACTTGTATGCTTTTAAGTTAGGTCATGTGTTAACTGATAACTGGAGGGCAAATAACCATATAAAATGTTAGTTAAACCTGGTAAATATATCAGGAGACATCCCAGCACACACTGAGGGCATAAAAGATGTTGTATAGGTATAGAAATGTTGTATATCGTACAAAATTAGTCTTTGCAATGATGTCATATAGAATAAGTGCTGTTCTGCAATCTTTGATGTAATAATCAGTTAATTTTTTGTTGGGGTTAAGAACACTCTGTAATAACTTGTAACAGACTGTTATTTTTCTTTTGTATACCCTTCAATAAAAAATAATAATTAAAAAACAAAACAAAAAAAAAAACACATAGTCAAAGGGAGACATTTAAAATTAAACTTTCATGATTGAGGTAGAGCATGCTATTTTAATAGACTTTTCTAGTTATTTATATTTTGAGAATTAGCATCAATTGTTACTGGCCCCATGTCAGCAAATCAAATTAGTTTTTGAAAGGAACATGAAAGTCATAATTACATTTCCATCATTCAGATAGAAATTGCACACAAAAAATAAATAAATAAACTTTCTATTTTACTTTTATTATGTACTTCATTCTTTTGGTATCCTTTGGTGTCCTTTGTTGAAGAGCATACCTAAGTGGGATGTGCACGTGCATATGAACACCATATTGCAGCAGCTGTGTTGGCAGTATTGATAACTTTGTGTAAAACTTGTATGGTAAATTATTTCTATTTTTACAATACAGTAGTGAGTAGAGAAGAGATTGTGTATCATTCTAATTGCTTAGTAACTGGCACTGTGCCACAGAATTGTGTGTGTGGGTGTCAGTGAGCAGAGTATGTGTGCTTTATTCTCCAGCTAATCAATACATTTCCGATGAGCTGGTGCTTTAGTGCAGTGTTTCTCAACAATGGTCCTCAAGTACCCCCAACAGGCCAGGTTTTCATTATAGCCAAATCAGTGCACAGGTGAAGTAATCAGCTGATCAGTAACTCAGTGGTTACTAACTTGCTCTCACCCATCGCCTGATTATGTCACCTGTGCACTGGTTCAGCTATCATTTAAACCTGCCCTGTTGGGGGTACTTGCGGCCCTCTGTACATGTGTTTCTCCGGCGTGTCATATCTAGTGCCTCACCAGCCTCTGACCTCACTTCACATCACTGCTGTAAAGTAACTGGTTAAACACATAGTCAAAGGGAGACATTTAAAATTAAACTTTCATGATTGAGGTAGAGCATGCTATTTTAATAGACTTTTCTAGTTATTTATATTTTGAGAATTAGCATCAATTGTTACTGGCCCCATGTCAGCAAATCAAATTAGTTTTTGAAAGGAACATGAAAGTCATAATTACATTTCCATCATTCAGATAGAAATTGCACACAAAAAATAAATAAACTTTCTGTTTTACTTTTATTATGTACTTCATTCTTTTGGTATCCTTTGGTGTCCTTTGTTGAAGAGCATACCTAAGTGGGATGTTCAAGTGCATATGAACACCATATTGCAGCAGCTGTGTTGGCAGTATTGATAACTTTGTGTAAAACTTGTATGGTAAATTATTTCTATTTTTACAATACAGTAGTGAGTAGAGAAGAGATTGTGTATCATTCTAATTGCTTAGTAACTGGCACTGTGCCACAGAATTGTGTGAGTGTGTATGTGATCAGAGTGTGTGTGGGTGTCAGTGAGCAGAGTATGTGTGCTTTATTCTCCAGCTAATCAATACATTTCCGATGAGCTGGTGCTTTAGTGCAGTGTTTCTCAACAATGGTCCTCAAGTACCCCCAACAGGCCAGATTTTCATTATAGCCAAATCAGTGCACAGGTGAAGTAATCAGCTGATCAGTAACTCAGTGGTTACTAACTTGCTCTCACCCATTGCCTGATTATGTCACCTATGCACTGGTTCAGCTATCATTTAAACATGCCCTGTTGGGGGTACTTGCGGCCCTCTGTACATGTGTTTCTCCGGCGTATCATATCTAGTGCCTCACCAGCCTCTGACCTCACTGCACATCACTGGTAAGGAGGTCCTTAACCTAATTTTACATTAGACACATTTTTTGCTCTGTAGGATATTTTGACATGCAACTAGCCTTGAGATTGTGATTAGAGATCTCTCTCACACGGTATTGCTTGCAGATAGCAAACTGACATGATCTCCAAATGAAATCCTTTATGGCAGCATCAGAAGTGGATCTATAGAAATTTGCAATATTCAAATTTTCAAATATGTTACCTTCTGCATAGTGTGGATAGGATGTATGCGATCCAGAGTCCATTCCAAATGTAAATTACAGACCAAATGGAAAATGTCCAGCCCGCCGGGGTTATCTCCAGTGAGTATTTATCGGAAATATTATTAGCAGTTGTTAGGAATATGCCTTAAAATATAACAAACCATATATTATGATTATTATTCATTATCATTTATAAAACAATTACAATACATACGTTTACATACATGGGGAAAAAGCTATACCTTTTAAAGGGACACTGTACCCAATTTTTTTCTTTCATGATTCAGATAGAGCATGCAATTTTAAGCAACTTTCTAATTTACTCCTATGATCAAATTTTATTTATTCTCTTGGTATCTTTATTTTAAAGGCAAGAATTTAAGTTTAGATGCCGGCCCATTTTTGGTGAACAACCTGGGTTGTCCTTGCTGATTGGACAGCACCAATAAACAAGTTTTGTCCATGGTTCTGAACCACAAATTGTCTGGCTCCTTAGCTTAGATGCCTTCTTTTTCAAATAAAGAAAGCAAGCGAACGTTTTCCGTATTCAGCATTGTGAGCTGCTGGTGCAACGCCGCCCCCTGCAGACTTGGAGCCAATCGGCCGCCAGCAGGGGGGTGTCAATCAACCCGATTATACTCGATCGGGTCGAATTCCCGGCGATGTCTGTCCGCCTGCTCAGAGCAGGCGGACAGGTTATGGAGCAGCGGTCTTTGTGACCGCTGCTTCATAACTGCTGTTTCTGGTGAGCCTGCAGGGCATCAGATAGGCCCCTATAGGTATAAAAACTCTCAAGCATTCCATTTTAATGGAGAAGTATTGGAAAAAAATATAATTGAAGTTACATGAAACCAAAAATTGTTCTTTCATGATATAGATAGCATTTGTAATATTAAACAACTTTGTATTTCTATCATCTAACTTGCTTTGTTCTCTTGGTATCTTTTGTTGAAAATTATACCTAGGTAAACTAAGGAGCAGCAATACAACAGGGAACTGGCTGCTGAATGGTGACTGCAAATATATGCTTCTAGTCATTGGCTCACTCAAAGTGTTTAGCTAGCTCCAAGCAGTTCATTGTTGCTCCTTTGGCAAAGGATACCAAGAAAATTAAGCAAATTTCATAATAGAAGTAAAATGAAAAGTTGTTTAAAACTGTATGGAATCATAAAAAAAATGTTTTGGGTTTCGTGTCCATTTCACAAATTTATGACAGTACAGATAATACTGATAGAAAAATACATAGCTAAAATCCTGCTTGTTACCTGCAACACTTTGCAGCTCTTGGGCATTTTGTGCCAATTGGGAACAGAACAAGTATCTGCCAATAACTAGCCATATCCTGTTCATTAGCTGCAATATGTTTAGAGTCAGAGTGGGCCTTTTAATCCTTTAATTTATGCAAGGTAATAATAAATCTAAATTCCATATGGTTACACCACTAAAGATAAAAAAGGGTGTTGCCATATTGGTCCCACAGAGAATGTTTTAGTAGATTGTGATACCTTGTAAAGGGACATAAAACCCACATTTTTTTTCTTTAATTATTCAGATAGAGCATGAAATTTTAAACAACTTTCTAATTTACTTCTATTATCTAATTTGCTTCATTCTCTTGCTATTCTTTCCTGAAAAGCATATCTAGATAGGCTCAGTAGCTGCTGAGTAGGTGCTGCACATAGATGCCTCATGTGATTGGCTCACACTTGTGCATTGCTTTTTCTTCAACAAAGGATATCTAAAGAATGAAGCAAATTAGATAATAGAAGTAAATTGCAATGTTGTTTAAAATTGTATTCTCTACCTGAATAATGATAGAAAAATTATGCATTTAGTGTCCCTTTAATGGACCAACAATATGATTTTTTTTTATTTCATAAGCTTTTAAGGTCTTGAAAGCTTATGAATAAATATTTTTTTTGTTGGTCCATTAAAAGGTACTACTAGAGATAAAGACTTTTCGTAACGGGACAGTCTTCTCCAGAATTTTTATTGTTTAAAAACATAGATAATCCCTTTATTACCCATTCCCCAGTTTTGCATAACCAACACGGTTATATTAATATACTTTTTACCTCTGCAGACTGACCCCTTATTTCAGTTATTTTGACAACTTGGATTTTAGCCAATCAGTGCTGACTCATAAATAACTCCACAGGAGTGAGCACAATGTTATCTATATGACACACATGAACTAGGACCCTCCAGTGGTGAAAACATGTCATAATGCATTCAGATTAGAAGCGGCTTTTAAGGTCTAAGAAATTAGCATATGAGCCTACCTAGGTTTAGCTTTCAACTAAGAATACCAAGTAAACAAAGCAAATTTGATGATAAAAGTAAATTGTGAAGTTGTTTAAAATGGCATGCCCTATCTAAATCTTGAAAGTTTAATTTTGACTAGACTGTTCCTTTAAAGGGAAACGCAAGTCAAAATTAAACTTTTATGAGTCAGATAGAGCACACATTTTGAAACAACTTTCAAAGTCACTTCCATTATCTAAATGTGCACAATCTTTTTATATGCACACTTTCTGAGGCATTAGCTCCTACAGAGAATGTGCAAGATTCCCAGAATATACATATATGCATTTTGTGATTGGCTGATGGCTGTCATATTATGCAGCGGGAGAGAATGTAGAACAAACTATGAATTTTCAATAAGTAATAGGTTTCTTTCTGATACATTTTAAACAGTGATTCTGAATTGTCTTTTTATTATAAATTTACTGATTATGACATTCTACTGTGTCTAGGGGTCCTTTAATAAAAAAATAAAAAAATACAGTTATCTATAAAGAGTTATAATACTTCACAAAATGTTCAAATAACAGGCAACCAACATCTTATTTGTTCCAAACATTTCAGTGCATGTGGTGCCACAAACTTCCTTATACATTATTTCTTCCTGCTTAGATAACTGTGTAATTCATTGTTATTAGCTTAATTCATTTCCTGCAAAACATAAAAATATGCATAGAACCTATGAAAGTAATTTACAAAAGTATAAATCCAAATGACACAAATCATTCTCATAGTATGCCACAAACTAGAGGCCCAATGGTTTTAAAGGAATCAACAAATGATTTGTAAACCTTGCTTACCTTTCTGTGCTGTTGCTGAGAAGGCATTGAGCAGTATAGTGCAGATAAATGATATGAGGGTGATAATTATGAATGAACTCAGCAGTCTGTTATATACGGCCATTGTAAATAACAGATTCTCTAAGGTCTCCAAGCAACAGCGAGGATGATGGTTATGCAGTAAAATGTTGCTTGCTTCTGAAGCACTGCAGTTAGCACCTAGCTTTATATGTGAGTCTAAAGAGGGCTGTTACATACTGGCAGCTTATCTCTGAGACTTTGATCTTAACTAGCAAGGAGACTTATGAAACATCTAAATACATATCAGCTTGACAGTTCTTACAATTTATTACAGGCAATACATTCAGCCAGTAAAGCAAGAAACCTTTCTTTGGACCAACGTTATGTATGTTTGTTAATAAGTAATACATATAACTACTTTAACTTGTAGTGTTATTTAATAATGTTGTATTACTCTCTCTTGATTCATGGGGGTAGATTTATCAAATGTCGGATCATGTCAGCCCGACATCGCTAAATGCCGACAGTATACGCTGTCGGCATTTAACATTGCACAAACATTTCTGGTGAAACACTTGTGCAATGCCGCCCCTTGCACATTTGTGTAAGCAGGGGGTGTACAATACAAGGATTTAGAGTTCTTAGAAGCTCTGCACAGCAGTGGTTTTCAATTTTTTTCAGACTACGGCATACTTGGCACTGCAGATTTCTGTCTCATCACATTTGTGCTTTTAATGCTGTACTCTTGTGTAAATAACATGTCTAAATTTGTCTAGATGTGTCCAGATATTCATTGCATATGGTTAGTCAAAAATGTTTCTCAAGTCTTGTTTATTAAACTTCAGCAACAATGTGTGATCCCTTTTTAGCTCAGTCATGTGTTCTTGGGCAGTTAGGGCCAATTATGTGGCACCTGCCATAGCAGACTTGTTGAATGGATTCCTCATCTAATCATAATGTGCATCAATGTCAGGAAAGCAAGTGACAAACTTTTGATGAAGAACGTCCATCTTCTTTTCCATATTATAAATTCCAGATGTTGGCCAATGTCCATGATAAAATCCATGCCTGCTTAATCAGCTGTTACCAGCAAGAATATGTCTAATATGTGTTTGTAATATTTTTCTGGTCACAGTGCTAACTTCAGATTATCTATAATGGCCAGCAGAAATTAATGTCTGCTCTGCATCTTTGTATTTAATTTATTCAGATGTTGGAAACGAAAAAATATGCATTTTTTTCCCCACCACAGATAAACGCTGTTTCAAAATCACAGCCCTCATAAGTAAAAAAATAAGTTCACCTTTTCTCTGCATTTGTACACATGTAACAAAACTTTGCCATGACTCATTCAACAAATTTCTATATGAAGCAACATATTTGTATGATCAGCTCCCATTTTTCACATAATGTTTCAAATACTTGTGACTTCAGAAGGCAGGATTTAATAAAGTTGGTAAACTGTACAGCCAAATAAGGCACTGATTTTAATTCCACTTCACTCTAATACCTGTGGACGCACATCATTTATATTAATTAGAGCTGTGCATTTGGGCTTCTGACTAATTACAATTTTTCTGAAATTTGCTGTTTCGTCGGGTCGATTAATATACCAACAACCAAATGCATTATTGGTCGAAATGGAGAAAAAACAAATGATTACTTGACTAAATCGAATTGTTCATTTGTTCATGTCATTTGGTGCCAACAAAAAGTGTAGCAATGGGGGAAAGGAATTTTATTGCTTTGTTACTAAGCTCATTTGTCTGTAGGGATGTACAAGGGGTGTTACCATTAATTTGTCCATCATCCCCTGTCCAATGCTGCCATAGTATTACTAATGACGGGTGTTAGGGACAGCCGATCAGGCACTAAATGCTGGATTTTAGTCATAAAGGAGTTGTGTTGAAAAATAGGTTCTTTTAGTTGTTTGAATCCTATAATGTAAGATTTTTGTTAATATTATCTAAATTAGCTGTTCCGATTGTAAATAACGGTAACAAATACCTGCATGGATGAAATTGGGTCGGACGGAACGTTTGAAAAAGTCAGAAACAAATCTTTCACTCATGCACATGTCTAATATTAATCATATATAATTATATTTTAGGCTCTAATGCTACACAACCATAACCAATCATGTTAACTAAGCAGCCCAATGCTACATAAATATAAGGCTGGTGAACATTTTATACAAATATAATTGTAAAAAGAGGCACTGTAATTTTCATGACATCTTTTTTACTTTCAAAATTTGACCAAGCACCAGCTCTCAAATGGCACACAGTTTGACAAACACTGTTTTAGAGGGTAAGGGGCTGGATACTGGTTGTCTCTCATGGATTTATATGGAATGTAAAATCTGTAGAAACAGCCTAGATTATCATGAAGAAATGAATGCCAAAGCGAAAGCTTGTGCCTACACTAACATTTATTTTTGAATGGCAGATTTTGAGTCCACAGATTGCCAATAGCCCAGGTCTCATGTGGCTAACCATCAGTATACTTTGCTGGTGTCTACGGATCCATGATTTCTCTATACACTTTTTTTTCAACCTCATCTACTATGTTACTATGTTAAAAAAACAGGTTATCAGAGAGTTTATGCTTTTAAATATATACAAAAAGTATAAATGTACATTTATATCACAATAATGTGCTTAATCAATACATTTTTCTTCATCAGTTTAATACTTTTGTATAATTATGAATTATTACACTAATCTATGATATATTTTAGTATTAAATATTCATATTTATATGTAAAATATTACAAGCAACATAATTCAAAATAATTCATATGATTTTCTTGAATATTTTTATTTACATGTTTTACTGAATATGTGTTTCACAGTTTTGAAATACCAGTTGTAACGGACATTTCAACACTTTCACCTAATTTTAGTCCATTAACAGCCATACATGATAAGCTGAAAGCCAATAATGAACTCAATAGAAACTGTGCACAAATTATTAGGTTTTGGCTATCATGGACTTGAATTGGAGTCTAAAACAGCTTCTGCTGCTATAGTTTGGCAAGCACAAAACAAAACAAAAAATAGTATTTTTCAAAATCTGGTCTGCCGAAAACAATTACTGTGGAAACTTGGTAATATTCTTTCACACTTTCCTATAAACAAATAAAAACACATGAAGAAAATATGTTATCAATTATCACTTTGTGCTCTCAAATTCTTTCACAGCAATTCCTTTATCTAACTGTTGACATTAATAGATAAAAAGAGATTTTCAGAGGCATACTAATCTGTTTGAATATTTCTTCTTAAATGATGTGATAAGATAGTTTAGCAAACCATCTAGACTAAAAAATGTATTCTTCAAAAAAATGTAATTCTTATCTAAAGAAACTCTAATTATTTAAATAACAACCAAAAATATGTTTAAGTTGAATACAGTTTATATTGATATTATGCAGATGAAGTGTTATACAAAGCTTTGTTCAGAACAGTCTTCCACTGCTGACTTTTTAAAGTGATATCTGCCACACATCTGAAGGTCAGTGGCCTTTTGGAATATAATTACAGTATTATGAAATGTAATCTGGTGTGGTTTATGAAAGCATAATTTCTGCACTTTTAAGCACTGTATATTCAATTAAATGTTTCCTTTGTGGATTTTAATTGTATTTACATAGAAGAAGTGATGATGTGCATATAATTCATTTTAAGTATACATTGTAAAATTGCATGCATTTTATTACTTTTAATGAGTAGTGTAAAAATGTGTTTTATACAACAAGTAAATAAAACGCAAATAATACAATAAAAAACAGGTATAAAAATATGCTGCACTAAAAGGGCACATAAAAAATAACAGTATTATGCTATGTCTTCTTATAGAGTTGATGTTTTTATAAGCTGGCACAGTACCAAGGGCAGCAAGATGTATTCTGCAAATAGTCAATAAGCCTTGGCAGAATCAATGCGGGTTGAATTCTGGGCATTATTAAACAGACATTAAAGTCATATTTTGCATATACATAATATATAGCAAACTAACATAATTTAAATTAGGGCTAGATTACAAGTGGAGCGCAATTGTTTGTGCCATAGCGATAAGGGGTATATCGCAAGAGTTTCCGCTCATCGGGATTACCCCTGGCATAACAAGTTCAAAGAAAATGTGATTGCTTCATCGCAGTTATGATTTACGTTAGACTCATAACCGCGATTTCAGAGCTGTGGTTAACTGGCGAAAATAAAAATTTGCTCAAAACAATTAAAAAATACATTACAATTGTTAGAATAACACTGTCTAATGTCTAATAAAAAATATAAAAAAAAAAATATTGCAAACAAAACTTATACGGGCTCAAAGATATGAGATCTTATATACTGTATATATGTCTATATATGTGTACATGTATATATTTATGTATTAATATGTGTATATATACATATGTATTAACACATAAATATATATGTATACATATACAGGGAGTGCAGAATTATTAGGCAAGTTGTATTTTTGAGGATTAATTTTATTATTGAACAACAACCATGTTCTCAATGATGAACCCAAAAAACTCATTAATATCAAAGCTGAATATTTTTGGAAGTAGTTTTTAGTTTGTTTTTAGTTTTAGCTATTTTAGGGGGATATCTGTGTGTGCAGGTGACTATTACTGAGCATAATTATTAGGCAACTTAACAAAAAACAAATATATACCCATTTCAATTATTTATTTTTACCAGTGAAACCAATATAACATCTCAACATTCACAAATATACATTTCTGACATTCAAAAACAAAACAAAAACAAATCAGTGACCAATATAGCCACCTTTCTTTGCAAGGACATTCAAAAGCCTGCCATCCATGGATTCTGTCAGTGTTTTGATCTGTTCACCATCAACATTGCGTGCAGCAGCAACCATAGCCTCCCAGACACTGTTCAGAGAGGTGTACTGTTTTCCCTCCTTGTAAATCTCACATTTGATGATGGACCACAGGTTCTCAATGGGGTTAAGATCAGGTGAACAAGGAGGCCATGTCATTAGATTTTCTTCTTTTATACCCTTTCTTGCCAGCCACGCTGTGGAGTACTTGGACGCATGTGATGGAGCATTGTCCTGCATGAAAATCATGTTTTTCTTGAAGGATGCAGACTTCTTCCTGTACCACTGCTTGAAGAAGGTGTCTTCCAGAAACTGGCAGTAGGACTGGGAGTTGAGCTTGACTCCATCCTCAACCCGAAAAGGCCCCACAAGCTCATCTTTGATGATACCAGCCCAAACCAGTACTTCACCTCCACCTTGCTGGCGTCTGAGTCGGACTGGAGCTCTCTGCCCTTTACCAATCCAGCCACGGGCCCATCCATCTGGCCCATCAAGACTCACTCTCATTTCATCAGTCCATAAAACCTTAGAAAAATCAGTCTTGAGATATTTCTTGGCCCAGTCTTGACGTTTCAGCTTGTGTGTCTTGTTCAGTGGTGGTCGTCTTTCAGCCTTTCTTACCTTGGCCATGTCTCTGAGTATTACACACCTTGTGCTTTTGGGCACTCCAGTGATGTTGCAGCTCTGAAATATGGCCAAACTGGTGGCAAGTGGCATCTTGGCAGCTGCACACTTGACTTTTCTCAGTTCATGGGCAGTTATTTTTCGCCTTGGTTTTTCCACACGCTTCTTGCGACCCTGTTGACTATTTTGAATGAAACGCTTGATTGTTCAATGATCACGCTTCAGAAGCTTTGCAATTTTAAGAGTGCTGCATCCCTCTGCAAGATATCTCACTATTTTTGACTTTTCTGAGCCTGTCAAGTCCTTCTTTTGACCCATTTTGCCAAAGGAAAGGAAGTTGCCTAATAATTATGCACACCTGATATAGGGTGTTGATGTCATTAGACCACACCCCTTCTCATTACAGAGATGCACATCACCTAATATGCTTAATTGGTAGTAGGCTTTCGAGCCTATACAGCTTGGAATAAGACAACATGCATAAAGAGGATGATGTGGTCAAAATACTCATTTGCCTAATAATTCTGCACTCCCTGTATATATAAGTGCATTAGAGCTTTTTGCCATTTAGTAGATGAAAACATGTAAAAGTATATTTATGCAATATTCATATTAAAATAAAGGTTTTAACTATCTATTTACTGTAAATATTTCACATTCCAATGCTCTGTACATAGGGGAATATGTTCTTTGTATTTGTAAGTAGATATTCCTATGTATATCTGTATATATATATTTTATTTTTTTTTAGAAATATTTAATTATGAAATAATAGAGAATATTCCGTAAAGTAAATAACATTGCAATATGAAATATTCATATTTTCATGTCGGGTTAGTGCTAATGAGAAAATGTGATGGCGTTTACGTTAGAGTGTGGTGTTTCTTTTCAACTTTTTTTCTCCATTGACTTCTATGGGGAAATTTGTGAACATGCATGAAACACTCTAACTTCGGATTTTTGCGCTAGTCGGGTTACATTAGCAAAATGAACAAAAACTGTTTCCAGTATATGGACATGCCCCTTGATGAGACTCGAGTATTGCTTCTCTTTTTCTCCTTTTCTGTGGCCAATTAAGAACATATACAAATGAGCTCCTGCACAGATTAAGCAATGTGTAGCAGGGTTAGTATTCCATATGCACTTCAGCCACCCTGGGAGCATTGAAAATGCACAATTTCACTAATAAACTATAGGAAAAGGAGAGCAAAATAAATATGTGATTAGTGTTTATGGCTCTGAACATAGATACAGTATATGCAATTATCTAACAGTTTTCTTGAATTTAATATTTTTAATTGTATATATTTTTTAACCCCTTAAAGACCAGCAACTTACGCTGTACGTCGCTGGCCATTGTATGGGGATTGTGCTATTAATAGCGAGGTCTTGCCACCAGCGTCAAGACCACACTATTTATGATGACAAGAAGGCAGGGTATAATAGGCAGTACCGTTGCTTGCAACGGGACCCACACTATTTTAAAAAGAAAACCCTTAATGACGGCAACGTACATGATACATGTTAAGGGGTTAATCTATCATAGCTATGGGTTGCTATATTTTAAAAAAATGTATAGTTAATGCAAAAAAATATATAATGTATACTGTAATGTATTTACATTCAGGGCTCTATGAGCTAAAGTTCTCCACCCAGGCGAAAGGATCTAAAAATTCTCTTTAGCACAGAAAGCTCCTTGACATAATTTTAGAAACACAAATTTTTCTCCATGGCAGCGAGTTTTTTTTAATTGTAATACATTTTAAACTGAGCCAGCAACATAACAGAGATTTAAGTGATTGGAAAATGAAAGTTAAAATTTTATAATTTTTACTAATTTAACAAGCAATTAAAGTAAAAAAATACAATACTCCAGAAACAATCAAATTTAAAATCATTACATAAAATTATTATTTGAATGGCAACATTGGGAAAGAACAAATATTTTCATGTTAATAATTTATTTAGAGTTTGAATCTAGCTTGTTCTTATCAGCAAACAGCCAGGTGACAAGGAATGCTATACTAAAGACAATTAGCTTTACATAAAAGCAGTGGTATGTGGAAACTTACATAAGATATTTTACAAGGACTAGTCCATGAACCGAGTTGTGTAAGAAGTGGTTATGAAAAAGCTTCACCATTATGACTAATTTTGGTTTGCATAAGCAAGGGAACAAAGCTCCATAAAACTACTATTATCACTAGCTTAAATAACATGTTACAAGTGTCAATAAAATAAAGTTAGGTTAAAAAAAATTAAATGCAGCAATTTGAAACAATATATTGGGAGACAGACATACATCTCTCTCTACGTTAATAAAATTCAAGGGGGTCGATCCGATATAAATCGTCGCCCGCAAAAGCCGGCGACGCCAATATTTGCGCGGGTTTGGTATCACATATACGGCGTAACCTAGAAGTTACGCCCGTATATTTCTGCAGTCGCCCGCCGTTTTTTGGGCCATAGGCAGGTATACCAAACCCGCGCAGTTTGGTATCCAATATGCAGCGTAAGGACTTACGTGGCGAAAATGGAGAAAACTTACTCCATTTTCACCTCGCCACAAAAAGCAGCCGTAAGAAGCCTTACGCTGACTATTGGAGCCCCGTAACTTCCTAAACTGGCTGCTAAAATAAACCTAACACCTAACGCATGCGCAATGTCTATCTCCCTGTCAACCGCGATCTGCTAAAATAAACCTAACACCTAACGCATGCGCAATGTCTATCTCCCTGTCAACCGCGATCTGCTAAAATAAACCTAACACCTAACGCATGCGCAATGTCTATCTCCCTGTCAACCGCGATCTGCTAAAATAAACCTAACACCTAACGCATGCGCAATGTCTATCTCCCTGTCAACCGCGATCTGCTAAAATAAACCTAACACCTAACGCATGCGCAATGTCTATCTCCCTGTCAACCGCGATCCCCCCCCCGAAATCCCTAATAAAGTTATTACCCCCTAAACCGCCGCTCCCGGACCCCGCCGCCATCTACATAAACTAACCCCCTACTGTGAGCCTCTAAAACCGCCGCCATCTTCCTTATCTATCCCCTAATCTGACCCCTTACACCGCCGCCACCTATATAAAAATTATTAACCCCTAATCTAATCCCCCTATACCGCCGCCAGCTATATTAATATTATTAACCCCTAATGTAAGCCCCTTACACCGCCGCCATCTCTATTAAAATGATTAACCCCTAATTTAATCTACCTACCCCGCCGCCAGCTATATTATCTATATTAACCCTAAGTATATTATAGTTAATATAGTTATTACATTATATATATTAACTATATTAACCCTAATTATATTAGGGTTAATATAGTTAATATAGTTACTATAGTATTTATATTAACTATATTAACTCTATCTAACCCTAACACCCCTAACTAAATTTATATTAAATTAATCTAATTCATTTATAAACTAAAATATTCCTATTTAAATCTAAATACTTACCTATAAAATAAACCCTAAGATAGCTACAATATAATTAATAATTACATTGTAGCTATGTTAGGGTTAATATTTATTTTACAGGTAAATTGTTAATTATTTTAACTAGGTATAATAGATATTAAATAGTTATTAACTATTTAATATCTACCTAGTTAAAATAATTACCCAATTACCTGTAAAATAAATCCTAACCTAAGTTACAAATACACCTACACTATCAATAAATTTAATAAACTACAAACATCTATCTAAAAATACAATTAAATTAACTAAACTAAATTACAAAAAAAAACAAACACTAAATTACAAAAAATAAAAAAAAGATTACAAGATATTTAAGCTAATTACACCTATTCTAAGCCCCCTAATAAAATAATAAACCCCCAAAATAAAAAAAATTCCCTGCCCTATTCTAAATTAAACAAATTTCAAAGCTCTTTACCTTACCAGCCCTTAAAAGGGCCTTTTGTGGGGCATGCCCCAAAGAATTCAGCTCTTTTGCATACAACAAATACAATCCCCCCCCCCCATTACAACCCACCACCCACATACCCCTATTCTAAAACCACCCAAACCCCCCTTAAAAAAGCCTAACACTACCCCCCTGAAGATCTCCCTACCTTGTCTTCACCACACCGGGCCGAACTCCTGATCCGATCCGGGCGATGTCTTCCTCCAAGCGGCAAAGAAGAATTCTTCCTCCGGCGATGTCTTCCTCCAAGCGGCAAAGAAGAATTCTTCCTCCGGCGACGTCTTCCTCCAAGCGGCAGCAAAGTCTTCATTCTTCCGGCGGCATCTTCAATCTTCTTTCTTCGCTCCGCCGCCGCGGAGCATCCATCCTGGCCGACTGCTGTACTTGGAATGAGGTACCTTTAAATGACGTCATCCAAGATGGCGTCCGCCGAATTCCGATTGGCTGATAGGATTCTATCATCCAATCGGAATTAAGTTAGAAAAATCTGATTGGCTGATTGAATCAGCCAATCAGATTCAAGTTCAATCCGATTGGCTGATCCGAACAGCCAATCAGATTGAGCTTGCATTCTATTGGCTGATCGGAACAGCCAATAGAATGCGAGCTCAATCTGATTGGCTGATTGGATCAGCCAATCGGATTGAACTTGAATCTGATTGGCTGATTCAATCAGCCAATCAGATTTTTCTAACTTAATTCCGATTGGCTGATAGAATCCTATCAGCCAATCGGAATTCGGCGGACGCCATCTTGGATGACGTCATTTAAAGGTACCTCATTCCAAGTACAGCAGTCGGCCAGGATGGATGCTCCGCGGCGGCGGAGCGAAGAAAGAAGATTGAAGATGCCGCCGGAAGAATGAAGACTTTGCTGCCGCTTGGAGGAAGACGTCGCCGGAGGAAGAATTCTTCTTTGCCGCTTGGAGGAAGACATCGCCGGAGGAAGAATTCTTCTTTGCCGCTTGGAGGAAGACATCGCCCGGATCGGATCAGGAGTTCGGCCCGGTGTGGTGAAGACAAGGTAGGGAGATCTTCAGGGGGGTAGTGTTAGGCTTTTTTAAGGGGGGTTTGGGTGGTTTTAGAATAGGGGTATGTGGGTGGTGGGTTGTAATGGGGGGGGGGATTGTATTTGTTGTATGCAAAAGAGCTGAATTCTTTGGGGCATGCCCCACAAAAGGCCCTTTTAAGGGCTGGTAAGGTAAAGAGCTTTGAAATTTGTTTAATTTAGAATAGGGCAGGGAATTTTTTTTATTTTGGGGGTTTATTATTTTATTAGGGGGCTTAGAATAGGTGTAATTAGCTTAAATATCTTGTAATCTTTTTTTTATTTTTTGTAATTTAGTGTTTGTTTTTTTTTGTAATTTAGTTTAGTTAATTTAATTGTATTTTTAGATAGATGTTTGTAGTTTATTAAATTTATTGATAGTGTAGGTGTATTTGTAACTTAGGTTAGGATTTATTTTACAGGTAATTGGGTAATTATTTTAACTAGGTAGATATTAAATAGTTAATAACTATTTAATATCTATTATACCTAGTTAAAATAATTAACAATTTACCTGTAAAATAAATATTAACCCTAACATAGCTACAATGTAATTATTAATTATATTGTAGCTATCTTAGGGTTTATTTTATAGGTAAGTATTTAGATTTAAATAGGAATATTTTAGTTTATAAATGAATTAGATTAATTTAATATAAATTTAGTTAGGGGTGTTAGGGTTAGATAGAGTTAATATAGTTAATATAAATACTATAGTAACTATATTAACTATATTAACCCTAATATAATTAGGGTTAATATAGTTAATATATATAATGTAATACCTATATTAACTATAATATACTTAGGGTTAATATAGATAATATAGCTGGCGGCGGGGTAGGTAGATTAAATTAGGGTTTAATCATTTTAATAGAGATGGCGGCGGTGTAAGGGGCTTACATTAGGGGTTAATAATTTTAATATAGATGGCGGCGGTGTTAGGGGCTCACTTTAGGGGGTTATAGATATAATATAGCTGGCGGCGGGGTACGGGAGCGGCGGTTTAGGGGTTAATAGCTTTTTTATTGTTAGGATAGTGAGGGGGGATAGCGGATAGAGGGTTAGACAGTGCGGGCTATGTTAGGGAGGCGTGTTAGACAGTGCGGGTGTTTTAGACTTTAGTCAGGTTTTGTAGGCGCCGGCAGTTTCTAACGTGCCGCAAGTCACTGGCGACGCCAGAAATTTGTACTTACGCAGATTTCTGGACATCGCTGGTTTATCCGACTTACGGCACGTTAGCATCTGACGGCGACATATATGGGATGGCTCGAGTTGCGAGCTGAAACTGCGGGCGAAGCCGGTTCCCTCGCTTGCGCCGCAAACTGCGATCTATATCGGATCGCGCCCAAGATGTTGTCAAACATGTTTATCTATAGAGTCACATATATTAGTCTATTATTTGTGTCTGATCAGTAGCTACTGAGCCTATTTAGATATGCTTTTCAACAAAGGATATCAAGAGAATGAAGCACATTAGATAACAGAAGTACAACGGAAAGTTGTTTAAAATTGCATGATCTTTCTAAATCATAAAATAAAAAAATTGGGTTTTATGTCTCTTTAAAGGGACAATCAAGTAGAAAAAAAACTTTCATGATTCAAATAGGGCATACAATTTTAAATAACTTTCCAATTTACTTTTATCACCAATGTTGCTTTGTTCTCTTTGTATTCTTAGTTTAAAGCTAAACCTAGGTAGGCTCATATGCTAATTTCTTAGACCTTGAAGGCCGCCTCTAAACTTAATGCATTTTGACAGTCTTTCACCACTAGAAGGCGTTAGTTTATGTGTGTCATATAGATAACATTGAGCTCACGCACGTGAAGTTACCTAGGAGTAAGCAGTGATTGGCTAAAATGCAAGTCTGTCAAAAGAACTGAAATAAGGGGTAGTTTGCAGAGGTTTAGATGCAAGGTAATTACAGAGGTAAAACGTGTTTTGTTAAAATTGTGTTGGATATGCAAAACTGTGGAATGGGTAATAAAGGGATTGTCTATCTTTTTAAACAATAAAAATGTTGGTGTTGACTGTCCCTTTAAGAAAGTGTAGTAACAGTTGGGACACTTGTAGGAATTGTTAGCATCAACCATTTTTAAAGGTTAAATTACTTCAATTGCTGCAGAGCAGCTGTAAGTTGTTAACCCAATACCTAAACTTTTTTCCTTAACCTCTGGCAGTTTACTGCTTGCTTTGTAATATTTCAGGTTGTTCACTGGACCTATACTGCTTAAATATCAATAAAAACATAAAAAATCATTGTGTTCTAAAAGTTTTGAGAAGTAATGTAGGTTCATTTGGCTTTAACTGAAAGAAAATAAGCTGATTATTGAACAAGGATAAGGGAAGACTTGAAATCTATTTGAGTATATGCACTAATATGAATCCAGCACAACTAAAAATGTCATTACAGTGAAAAGGAAAATCTATACTGAGGTTTTGAGGGAACAATCTGAGGGACTCGATGGTGTAACCACTTACTCATGATAGAGACTTACTATTTTAATTATTTAACAAGCCCATTGTGGAACTATCATTCAATATTGGCTTTTGATGATCTGCTAGACTTCCATGAGCTGGTTATATACTTATTTAGCTGCACCTGGCTGTCTAGTTCCTTACTTGTGTTCTGTGCCATTGTTCTTGTGTACCCTCCATGCCTAAAGTGAAGCTTTTTGTTTCAATCCCCCTCAGCCAATGTTTAATCATCTCCACCTAGCCATAGCACAAATAACTATTCTGTATGAGTTTGCCCCTCTCTATAGTGTGCTTGTTGCTTGAATCATGTGTACTGCATACAAAACACCATTATTCAAAGCTCTGTTCATACAAAAGTTATTTTGTTAGTTTGTATTTATTTCTATTGAAGTTCACATTATGCTTTAAGTTGGGACACAGAGTGCATTGTCCATAAACTCACATAAGTAAATAAATTCGTACACCTTGATATTCACTGTATTTGCTTCTGCAATGCATTGCAAGAATCCTTTACCAATATTAGTATTTGTATGATATGAATATGGAACACTCTTCTTATGTACAATAAATGCACTTTTAGGGGCTGATTTAACAACCCTCAATGCACCTGTTTCCGCTGCTCCTTAACTCGTCCGCCACCTCTGAGGCGGCGGACAGCAATCATCCCGATCAGATAGGATCAAGATGATTGACACCCCTTGTTGGCCGCAAATCTGCTGGGGGCAGCATTGCACAAGCATTTCACTAGGAATGCTTGTGCAATGTTAAATGCCGACTAGGGTATGCTGTCTGCATTTAGCGATGTCGGGCGGACATGATCTGCTACATATCCGTCAGACAGTTAGTAAATCGGCCCCATTGCATCTTCTCTGCTGTGAATGTGACCTTCTCTTCTTGTTTTCAGCATTATTCCAGCTATTTATTTCAATGGGTAAACTGTTTTTCTTTTGCCTGTTCTACATGAATATGTATTCCCTCTACCTTTCAGATAGATGATTTTCTTAGATTATGAAGAACAGGTTTTTGTACAGAGAGTGCCTGTGTTTCACCTCACTGCTGCATTTTTTTCTTCTAGCTGTCTGTTGTTTCAGATATAATCTAACTGAGAGATTTTCCCTAGTTTCCAGTGCCAGTCTTTATAGTGGGTAAAAAAAGTCTTTATAGTAATTATGAAGCTCAAATGCAGTAGATAGTAATCTGGAGCATAAAAATTGCAGTTAGGGTTTTGGTGCTGAGGCATTGGTGATTGAAGCCAAGGGGCATATCTATCAAGCTCTGTGACAACCCCCTGCTAGCGGCCGATTGGCCGTGAATCTGCAGGGGGCGGCGTTGCACCAGCAGTTCACAAGAGCTGTTGGTGCAATGCTGAATGCAGAGAGCGTATTGTTCTCCGCATTCAGCAAGGTCTGTCAGACATGATCCGCAATGTCGGATTATGTCCTACAGGCCTTTCATAAATAGGCCACTAAGTTTTTAATTGGGGCATCACACTGGTAGTGGTTGGAGGATGTGGCTACAGTTTCTATAGCAGTTGGGAGCCTAGAATGATTAGAGGATACTATTTGTACCTATTTAAAGGACCACTTAATACAGCAGACCTGACAAATAATACACAATAAAAAGACAGTGCAATATCAGTTACTTTGAATTTGAAATGAGCAGTGGTTTATTTTCTACTGCTTGTAAAATATTTTTTTAAATTGCCTGTTTTATCTGAATCATGAAACTTTAATGTTGACATTAGTATCCCTTTAGCATTGATATACCAGTGCTTATTACTTTTTTCAAAGCTGTGAAAAGTGTAAAATACATTCTCATAATTTTCAGTCTATAAACATTTGTTGTCCATTATACATCACTGTTGGTGGAATTTTTTTTTTTTTTTTCTTTCATTATAACACATTTTTAACTTAATAATAGCAGAAATCAACTATTTACAAATCATTTCAGGGAGAAATAGCATTCTAATAATAACTTACAAACTCATCCCAGGGTTGTATAGTTCTTACATTATATTAAAGGGACAGTCAACACTAGAATTTTTGTTGTTTAAAAAGAAAGATAATCCCTTTATTACCCATTCCCCAGTTTTGCATAATCAACACTGTTATAGAAATACACTTTTTACCTCTGTGATTACCTTATATCTAAGCCTCTGCAGACTGCCCCCTTATCTCAGTTCTTTTGACAGACTTGCATTTTAGCTAATCAGTGTTCACTCCAGGGTAACTTCACGTGCATGAGCTCAATGTTATCTATATGAAACACATGAACTAATGCCCTCTAGTGGTCAAAATACATTCAGATTAGAGGCAGTCTTCAAGGTCTAAGAAATTAGCATATGAATCTCCTAGGTTTATCTTTCAACTAAGAATTCCAAGAGAACAAAGCAAAATTGGTGCTAAAAATAAATTGGAAAGTTGTTTGAAATTACATTCCCTATTTAAATCATGAAAGGTTCTTTTGGACTTGACTGTCCCTTTTAAATTTGACCATTTTTCTAATTTTCTCGAGGTCTAAGTCCTTCCCATAGAACAGCTAGAATCCCAGGGTTATCCCCATATAGATCATATCGAATCGTATTCGATCGGGTTGATTTCTGTCCACCACCTCAGAGCAGGCGACAGGTTATGGAGCAGATTATGGAGCAGAGCAGGCTTGCCGGAAACACGGGGCATCAAGCTCCGTACGGAGCTTGATAAATATGCCCCATGGAGCAGCGGTCTTTAGACCACTGCTTCATAACTTCTGTTTCCGGTGAGCCTTGATAAATATGCCCCATACGGAGCTTGATAAATATGCCCCTATATGTCAATGTGGAAAGTAATCCAATAAAGTTTTTAGCCTTTTCATGAACTAATGTATCCTGCGGTTCACATCTAAGTGGGTGTCATGTTGTTCAACTAACAATTGATTAAAAGGTGACTTTTTAAGCATGGATATTGTAAGGGGATTTCAGATTGATCCATTTGTAAACATGTGTGTTGTGTGGCTATTATGTTAAAGTGACACTGAACCCAATTTTTTTTCTTTCATGATTCAGATAGAGCATGAACTTTTAAACAACTTTCCAATTGATTCCTATTATCAATTTTTCTTCGTTCTCTTGATATCTTTATTTTAAAAGCAGGAATGTAAATCTTAGCAGCCAGCCCATTTTAGGTTCAGCACCATGGATAGTGCTTGCTTATTGGAGGCTTACATTTACCCACCAATATAGCAAGCATAACCCAGGTTCTCAACCACAAATGGGCCAGCTCCTATGCATCACATTCCTGCTTTTTAAATAAAGATAGCAAGAGAATGAAGAAAAATTGATAATAGGAGTAAATTAGAAAGTTTCTTAAAATTGCATGTTCTATCATGAAAGAAAAAAAATGGGTTTAGTGTCCCTTTAAGGAAGATAATGTGTTGAATTGTGTGATTTTTCCACAGATACTTCTCTAGTAGGTCACAAGGGATGAGCATTTGCATTTGTGGCAATAAATAAGGGGAGAGTCTTACCATTTGGAGAGACAGGTATGGGGTAAGGAAAATGTTATGGAATATTTTAAGAAGGGATTCCCTAGTTGAAGAAGAGTGAGTTTATATTCCTTCTGTGCACTAGGCCTATCAATGTTTCTATTCCATTTGTCTGTAATTCTCTGCAGGATTTGCGTGTTTAGTTTTCTCATTAGTAATGTATACCTAAACGAGAATGGTGTCCCTGTCTATACATTGCAGTCACCAGAGCTATAGATAAGGGCTTCTAAATCTGTATATAAGTATTAAAAATCCATTATAGTGACAACATAAAATACTCTTATTAATTAGAGCATGTCATTTTATCTCTATAAACCCTGCAAATATATGTGTTCAACTCCAGCAAAGGGGTTAAACACACAGGTAAAGTACTACTTAGGAGCTGCAGAGAACTTCTGCTTCTCAAGAGTGAAAACTACTGCTGATCCATTTAGCAGTGCTAGTCGTACCAACCAGCTCTGTAAATAGCATGTCTGATTGGCTCAGCTGCAGTTTCTGCTTGGGACCAGCATTTTTTTGAGGGGTCAATAGGGATAAATGACATGATCTAATAAATGAGAGCATGCTTTCCCACCCTATAATAGCCTTTTAAAGATGATGTTGACTTGGTTTCTTATTTTCTTATTTGGAGATTTGCAATATTATTATGAAATATAGAGTGTATATATATATATATATATATATATATATATATATATATATATAATATATATATATATATATATAGAGAGAGAGATAGATAGATAGATAGATAGATAGATATATAATTTTAATGAGTTGCATCCATAATTATTCAACATTATAAAGGGAGAAGATTGATTTCAGGCAGGAAAATTGGGAAAAAGATTTAGCAATTTTTGTACTAATAATATTCCTGCATGTCACCAGAAAAAGGTGTAAACAACTAAATGATTGTTATAGATAGATAGAGTAGCTCTGCTTACTAACTGTTCATTCAGCAGATGTATCACACATATTGTGTTACAAGTGTACAAACTCTTCTTTTGTTTGCTTTTGGATTGTTACACCCTAGGAGAAACTTTAGACCTTAGTTATATTTGTTTTAATTGCATAATAAACAATTCTACAGCATAATCCTGATACCTGAGGTGGATTACATGTACATAAATTCTATACTTAGAGCTATAGCGATTTTTTTTAATTCTGTCTAACCCTGCTACATATTAACTGCTTCAGCAGAGACGATAGGATATGAACTGGTAAACAGTGAAAAACAGTTTGCCAACTATGCGATCATGGCTAGCTGTGTCTACTCTGGTGTCAAGTCTGGATTGGCTCCTCTAAATAAGTTAAGTGGTAGGTGAAGTTAGGCTATTAAAAATAATTGCAGCAAACAAGGATTCTTCCAAACATTTTCAGATTTACCCAGTATATAATTACAAGGTGTACCATCCCTTTAAGAATGGTGCAAATATAGAGACCTCAAGATTTTATTTTTGTGTAAAAAAGGTAAGTTAAGCATGTGATTTTGGCACATTCAACCATGCATGTCTATGTGTTTAACCTTGGCAAATGGGTTAAATACACAGTTAAAGTAAAACTGAATTTGCAGACAACTGCTGATCCCAATCGAAAAGGACCAGTGTGCCAATCAGCAGCAGCAGTCACACAACCTAGATGTGCGACCGCTGCTACTGATTCACTCACAGGCATTATCTGCTTGGGACCAGCAGTTCTCTGTGACTCCCAAGTGGTACTTTAAACCAAAGCCAAGATTACAAGTAAAGTGCAAAATTGAGCTTTTGCAAGCGTGATATTTATGCTCCACTTGTAATACCAGCACACACAAATAGCCCCAATGGGAGCCTCGTTCTGATGCAGATAGACACAGCACAGGACCTAGTGCAGCACAGTGGGTAAATCGTGCAGCATTGGGCAGCAAATATAATCTATAAATGTATATAAACATATACATATTTATGTATGTGTTTATATGTGTATATACACATATTAAAACATAAATACAGTGGGTATTGAAAAGAATCACCCCCCTCCCTTGAAAATAATCACATTTTGTTGCTTTGCAGCCTGAAATAAAGACAGATACAGTTTTTTTACCCAGTTGTAGTTACTCAGTGCAACTTAGAATATTAAAGTGAAATATATAATACCAACATGTCAGACAAAAATAAAGACAGTTCAAAAACAAAATCACAGTTGCAAAAAGGATCACCCCCTCCTAAAATTACTTGTAACTCAATCAGGTGTCGCTAATCACCTTCTCAACGGCACACAAAGCCATTTGACATTCAACTGTGATCAGCTTTGGGAATATTGATTTGCTCAGCATGAAAAGAGCTTTCCTGGAGCATCTCAATCCCTGGTAGTGCAACTGAAGCAAACAATCAACTATGGGTGGCAAAGCACTGTCAAAAGATCTCATGGATACAAGAAAATATCAAAGGCTTTATTAATGCCTAGAAGCACAGTGAAGTGTATTATTAAGAAATGGAAGATATTTGGTACAACACAGACCCTCTCTGGATCAGGACGTCCCTCCAAACTGGATGAAAGAGCCAGGAAGAAACTGGTCAGAGAGGCTACCGCATGGCCCACAGCAACTCTGAAGCAGTAGCAGGAATTTATAACAGAGTGGTCATTGTGTGCATGTGACAACAAAATCACAAATTCTCCACAAATGTGGCTTGTATGGGAGGGTTGCAAGAAAAAAGACACTCCTCAAGACAGGCCACAGGCAGTCACGACTGAGCTTTGCCATAACACACCAAGGAGATTCTGAGGCCACATGGAAAAAGGTGTTATTGTCAGATGAGACTAAAATTTAATTATTTGGCCTTAAAGGGACAGTCTAGTATAAATAAAACTTTCATTATTCAGATAGGACTTTTAATTTGAATCAACTTTCCAATTTACTTTTATCATTAACCCCTTAAGGACAAGGCCATTTTTCAATTTCTTTCCCTTAAGGACCAGGGCTATTGTTACATTTCTGCAGTGTTTGTGTTTAGCTGTAATTTTCCTCTTACTCATTTACTGTACCCACACATATTATATACCGTTTTTCTCGCCACTAAATGGACTTTCTAAAGATACCATTATTTTCATCACATCTTATAATTTCTATAAAAATGTTTTATAAAATATGAGGAAAAAATGGAAAAAAAACACACTTTTTCTAACTTTGAACCCAAAAATCTGTTATACATTTACAACCACCAAAAAACACCCATGCTAAATAGTTTCTAAATTTTGTCTGAGTTTAGAAATACCCAATGTTTACATGTTCTTTTCTTTTTTTGCAAGTTATAGGGCAATAAGTACAAGTAGCACTTTTCTATTTCCAAACCACTTTTTTTTCAAAATTAGCTCTAGTTACATTGGGACACTGATATCTTTCAGGAATCCCTGAAAATCCCTTGACATGTGTATATTTTTTTTTAGAAGACATCCCAAAGTATTGATCTAGGCCCATTTTGGTATATTTCATGCCACCATTTCACTGCCAAATGAGATCAAATAAAAAAAATTGTTCACTTTTTCACAAATGTTTTCACAAACTTTAGGTTTCTCACTGAAATTATTTGCAAACAACTTGTGCAATTATGGCATAAATTGTTGTAAACGCTTCTCTGGGATCCCCTTTGTTCAGAAATAGCAGACATATATGGCTTTGGCGTTGCTTTTTGGTAATTAGAAGGCCGCTAAATGCCACTGCGCAGCACACGTGAATTATGCCCAGCAGTGAAGGGGTTAATTAGGGAGCATGTAGGGAGCTTCTAGGGTTAATTTTAGCTTTAGTGTAGTGTAGTAGACAACCCCAAGTATTGATCTAGGCCCATCTTGGTATATTTCATGCCACCATTTCACCGCCAAATGCGATCAAATGAAAAAAAAGTTACATTTTTCACAATTTTAGGTTTCTCACTGAAATTATTTACAAACAGCTTGTGCTATTATGGCACAAATGGTTGTAAATGCTTCTCTGGGATCCCCTTTGTTCAGAAATAGCAGACATATATGGCTTTGGCGTTGCTTTTTGGTAATTAGAAGGCCGCTAAATACCGCTGCACATTACACGTGAATTATGTCTAGCAGTGAAGGGGTTAATTAAGTAGCTTGTAGGGAGCTTGCAGGGTTAATTTTAGCTTTAATGTAGAGATCAGCCTCCCACTTGACACATCACGCCCCCTGATCCCTCCCAAACAGCTCTCTTCCCTCCCCCACCCCACAATTGTCCCCACCATCTTAAGTACTGGCAGAAAGTCTGCCAGTACTAAAATAAAAGGTTTGTTTTTTTTTTTAAAAAAAAGAAAAATTTTATTTTAGCATATTTACATATGCTGATGTGTAGGATCCCCCCTTAGCCCCCAACCTCTCTGATCCCCCCCCAAACAGCTCTCTATCCCTCCCCCTCTACCTTATTGGTAGCCATCTTGGGTACTGGCAGCTGTCTGCCAGTACCCAGTTTACTAAAAAAAAAAAACTACTTTTTTATATATTTTTTTTTCTGTAGTGTAGCTTCCCCCCAGCCAAAGAGCAAACCCCCACCCCTCCCAGATCCCTTAGATGTCTTTTTAAAATTATTTATAATTATTTTATCCCACTTATTATTTTAACATTTCTGTAGTGTAGCCGTTCCCATCCGCTTCCACCCCATGCATGCGACCGCCCCCCCCCACCCCTGCACGTGCGCGTGTGCCTCAGTGCGCACCCCCTACGGTCACACCCCCGATCCCGCCCCCCTCCACGTCATAACACACATCGATGGCCGCCCACCTGCCTCCCACTGCAGCTCCCACCCACCAACGATACCGGCCATTGATGTCCGGTGCAGAAAGGGCCAAGGGGTGTTATTGCAGGATGCCTCGATATCGAGGCATCACTGCAATAACCGTAAAGCGGCTGGAAACAAGCAGGATCGCTTCCAGCCGCTTTAAACCCCTAATGTCGTACAGGGTACGTCGCTGGTCTTTAAAGACCAGGTTGTGTGCGACGTACCCTGTACGACATGCATCGTTAAGAGGTTAAATTTGCTTTTTTCTCTTGGTATTCTTAGTTTAAACTAAACATAGGTAGGCTTATATGCTAATTTCTAAGCCTTTGAGGGCTGCCTCTTATCACATGCTTTTTAAATCTCTTTTCAACACAAAGAGACAGAAAGTACTCGTGGGCCATATAGATAACACTGTGTTCAGGCACAGGGGGTTATTTAAGATTTAGCACAAAACAATGTTAAATTTAAGACAAAATATAATAAACAGTCACAGTCATGTGATCAGGGGGCTGGAAGAAGGTTCCTAGATACAAGGTAATCACAGAGGTAAAAAGTATATTAATATAACTGTGTTGGTTGTGCAAAACTGGGGAATGGGTAATAAAGGGATTATCTATCTTTTAAAACAATAACAATTCTATGGTAGACTGTCCCTTTAACATCAAACAATATGTCTGGAGGAAATCCAATACAGCTCACCATCCAAATAACACCATACCTACAGTAAAGCATGGATGTGGTAATATTCTGTTATGGGGATGTTTCTCTGCAGCAGGCACTGGAGCACTTGTCAGAATAGAAGGAATAATGGATGGGCAAAATACCGTCAAATTATTGAGGAAAATCTGCTGCCCTCTGCCAGGAAGTTGTCAATGGGAAGAAGGTTTACCTCCTAACATGACAATGACCCAAAGCACACAGCAAAAATGACCACACAGAGGTTGAAGGAAAAAAATGGGAATGTCCTTGCATGGCCAAGTCAGAGCCCAGACTTAAACCCCATTGAATATCTGTGGCATGACTTGAAGACAGCAGTCCACAAACGGTCACTATCAAATGTAACGGAACTGGAGCAGTTCTGCAAAGAGGAGTGGGGAAATATTGCACAGCCTCTAGATGTGCAAAGTTAGTAGAGACATATCCCAACAGATTAAAGGCTGTAATTAAAGCAAAAGGTTGTTCAACAAAAATACTGACACAAGGGGGTGATCCTTTTTCCAACTCAGTGATTCTGTTTTTCAATTGTCTTTATTTTTGTCTAACATGTTTGTGTTATATCTTTCACTTGTATGTTATAAGTTGCACTGAGTAATTACAACTGGCTAAACAAAAACTGTGTCTGTCTTAATTTCAGGCTGCAAAGCAACAAAATGTGATTATTTTCAAGTGGGGTGATTCTTTTCAATACCCACTGTATAAATGTATATAAGCATATACAGTATATAGATATATATATTTCAAGTAACTACACAGTCTCCATAGACCGCAATGTAAAGTCACTTTTCAGTGAGTTTTTTTTTCTAACACCCCACATGCGCTCACTTTAACCCCTTATAACTGCTTCATGCAGTTATTTTTTTAGAAAATGAAGATGCTACAATGTATTATTTTAATTAAGAAACCTTACAATTTATTTTGTGGGCAATTGAGGGACTTACTTTCATTAACCGCAAGCTCACGGTAGCATTAACCAGCCGATTATTTAACGCGCGCCCATAAATGGTCAAATTTGTCAGTTTACGGGTACACATTAAATTAGCACTCCACTTGTAAACCAACCCTAAGGGGCCGAATTATCATTGTGCGAGCGGACATGATCTGATACTGCGGATCATGTCCGCTGCACATTGATAAAAGCTGACAGCATACACTTCCAGCATTTATCATTGCACCAGCAGTTCTTGTGAAATACTCCCCATAGTCTGTAATAAGTGTAATTTTTGTTCATGTCATTTTGTTCTAATCCTTACTGATGCCTGTAGCATAACTTGTATGTGATAATCATACAATTTTTCCAGCAACAACATCATTTTAATTACTTATTTTAGATTAAGCCTACTTTGTTAAAAAAAAATATTACATACATTTCTATTTTTTTTTATTCTTCTCATATTGTCCTTTATTGACAGGCAAAATCAGATATGCAAATGATATTCTGATTGTTGTCTTCATATCTAAATTTAAGCTACTTTTAAAGGGAAATCATGCATGAACATCCAATTTTAATAACTTTATTAAATAATTTTTATTTTTTAAAATGTATTAAAGGGACATGAAACACTCAAATATTTTCTTTAGTGATTGATAAACATCATCCAATTTTAAACAATTTGCTGATTTACTTCTAGTATATGAGTTTCTTCATTTCTTTGATATCCTTTTCTTATTTCATATCTAGATATGCTCATTAGCTGCTGATTGTTGGCTGCACAAAGCTGGTTTGTATGATTGGCTGACCCATGTGCATTGCTATTTCATCCACAAAAGGATATTTAAAAAATAATAAAAAATATTTCACTAGAAGTATTTTTTTGTTGTTGTTGGAAGTAACATTATTCTCCAAATATAATTTTTAACCCTGTAATTATCTTTTTTTCTGAGCCACATCTGATTGACCCCTTATTCTCAGATGTTTTGTCATAATTCAATTTCATGAAATTTGTGCTTACTATTAATGGGATAGTGAAAACCATAACCTTCCTACTTTAGAAATAAAGGTAATCCCTTTATTTACCAATCCCCAGTTTTTCAATACCTAACACTGTTATATTCAGTTATTTTTTACGTCTATGATTACCTTGTATGTAAGCATTTTTGAAAACCCCCGTGATAACATGACATTTTTAATTTTTTAGCTATTGACTTATCTTGCTATATTTATTAATTAAATCAGGCATCGAAGCTAAGGAACAATCCAAATATTGGTTCTGAACACTGGACAGTACTTTATTATTGTATGCTGTCATTTAGTCCACATTCATAAAGGACAACCCCGGTTTTCAACACAAAATGTGAATGAGTCTAAAATTACATTCTTGCTTCGTTGCACACTTTATCCGCACCCCCGACACTTCCCACCTCATGATCCCTAGTTTATCCCTACTAAACAGCTCTCTTCCTTCCATCATTACTGACATACATTCTTCCATTATTCAGATTTACATTTTTATTTTTGAATATTATTTTTATTCTATTTTATTTTGGTGTCAACCCCTTTACTTATCCCTCAAAATAATATCTTTAACCATCCTTCCAAAAATTGTATTTAAACATCTTTGTATAATGTCACATCTCTGTCTTTTCCGAAATTTTAAATTTGATAAAAATATACATATATTTTTAGTTGTTAGTATAGCTTTACCCCTACCACATTTATCCACAACTACACTTACACAATACGTTACCCTTACCTCCCTTTTCCCCTCTACACTATAGGACATGATCACTTTTATTATCTTCTCCCTCCCCCTTCATACATCACCATTGCCAACACTCAGCATTTTTGTTGTTCCGTAGTGTAGTGGTTCCTACAGGGTACGGCGCTGGTCGCTAAGGGCTTATCAACCAGCGACGTTGCATTTTGTTAATTGATTAAACTTTATCTAAATCATAAAATATCATTATTTTCATTTACGTATCATTAACGATGATAATTTACTCACACACAATATTATAATATTATCTACATTTAGGACCCAGGTAAAGGAGGGGCCTTGATGTGGCACCTGCCTTTTCATCATTTGGCCACATTTTTTAAATCTTATGTAATTAATAATTTGTCATTAGAAAAACATTTCTATATATTTTTTATTTTTTATTAATTAGAATAATTTTGGCCAAATGTTGTTACTAACCCTTCTATTTATGTGAATTCAGATTAACATAGTACACTTGATTTGTAATATTGATTTATATATATAAAAAGTAGTAAAGGTGCCTGGTGCTCTGCATATAGTGTAAATGCAAACAGTCCCCAGAACACCAACCTGGCAAAGGATATACAGTGTAACTGTAAAAAAGCCGACAACTCAGGGTACTTTTCAAACAAGCCTTTAATCAATAAAGTGCTATGGATAAACAAAAGGGCCCTAACCCATAACATTTCGTTTCTAATGCGAACCTTTTTCAAACGGAGCCCATCAAAGACATACAGTGCTTCCAACCAAACCACCCTTATATACCTTGTGTAACACAAATACCTAAATGAGTTATTAACCTCAGGACCTCTAAACCGCCATCCACCAACCTTCCTAACACGCTACCGGAGCTCCATGCGGAACCGCGCATCTTGATGACGTTATCCGCCGCAGCCGTCAGTGTAGCAGCCTGTGTGGAGGTTGCCATGACCACTGTAAACAACCGTGCGTAACAATGTAATAACGGCAAGGTGGAGAAGCGGTCAGAGGGAAGAATACACATAATTATAAAAAATGCACACATCGTGACCATATATACAGATGTTATGATTATAATAAACATCGGATTCATATGTATATAATTGACACAATACTTAACGCAAATGAACTGCCTTATGCTAGGGAATAAGCATAATATAAAACTGGAGACTAATAGGTGGTGCTAAAAGATGAGCAGTATAATACTCATATGGGGGCACATAGCCGTAGATATGGCCCCAAGAGACCAATCTATACACGTGGTATCATGTTGCCCCCATATGAGTATTATACTGCTCATTATTATTATTATTATTATTATTATTATTAAGACAAGTGCCACCCCCCCAAATCTGCTGCCCTAGGCACCGGCCTTGTTGGCCTATTCATTAATGCGCCCTTGTTAGTATCATTAGTACCTGACAGATGGGGTAATCATGAACAGAAGTCAAAACATGGATCCTACTATAATGTAGTAACGTATAAACAGTCTATTCAAGTGCTAGGACTAGAGTGGAGAGTTCCTTTTTGTGTATTAACACATAAACAGTCTATTTGAGTGCTAGTACTAGAGTAAAGTGTACCTCATCTAATTAGAAGACTAGCAAAACCAAAATGGCCCTATATATCCTGATATATCACATACACTGTATAGAATAAACACAAATAGAACTAAACCACTCTCAATGTTTTAAAGCAACTTAAAATAGAAGATCTCTACAATCTCCTCAAAAAATACTTAGTTAAAACAAAAAAAGCGCTAAAAGCAAAAAAACACATAGACCAATAGGGATAAACAGAATGTAAAAAATGTATTCTATACAATATAATAAAAATAATAAAATTACATATTCAGCCACCGGTGGTAAAAAAATAAGTAAATAAGGTTTAACCTCTGATACTTATATTGCTATATGCACATGAGGTATAAAATGTAAAAAAATATTTAAAATGTGTTGATATAAAAAATGTAAAAATATAAAAATATTGCCAATCTCCTCAAAAAAAATCTAATTTTTTTTTTTTTTATAAAAAACTCCCAGGATAATAATTCCAGTAATTCTGAAGGAAGGATACACTGTTCCTTAATTGGTAACACTTGGGGTCAAAGATATCGCTTTCAGCATGTATAAACAGTCATAAATGTAACAGTTCGTAGAGATTTGTAAAAAACGGCCACAATGTGGTTTTATATATTCAATGAAGTTTGCCTTCGTGCCAGGTAATATTCAGAAAAGGCTAAATTTCTTCCTTATCCCACAAACATATCACTCTTACCGGCTATTTTTCACCTCCCAGTACCTTATGAAGACCGCTAGTACTAGAGTAAAGTGTACCTCATCTAATTAGAAGACTAGCAAAACCAAAATGGCCCTATATATCCTGATGTATCACATACACTGTCACTACAGAGTTGTCATGTACTGTCACAATCTTGTACTAGATAGCAAAACAGACCCTGTATAAATTGATGTAGCAACATGTTATTTTTCGATAAAACATTGCATGTCCAAATGCACATTGAGCCTTTTCAGCACCAATGTGTCCAACATGAAGATCCATTTACTCTCTCTCTCAGGAGTAGCAATCTGCCCCTGTCACCTCCCCTCAGTGGAGGGGGGACATGATCATCAATAATAATGAATCTTTACTGTATGATGTCCCTTTACAAAATGCCTGGCGACAGGTTGGTCTGAATTGCCACTATTGATGGCTGTCCTGATAGCTGACCTATGGTTGGCCATCCTAGTATGTGTGTCATCCTGGGTCTTCCCTACATAAAATTTGCCACAATGGCAATGGAGCATGTACACCACGTACTTGGTTGTACAAGTGACCCTATTGTTACGCTTACCTCAACTTACACAAGATCAGCTAGATCAATTAAACGCTTTTTTATCGCTTATTGCAACCTAATGTTTCAAAAGTCCTTGTGACTTTATACAATAACTATTTTCAAGCAGGGATACATCCATCTAACACCTTCACAGCAGCACATATAACGCTTATCCCAAAGGCAGGCAAGGACCACTCCTTGCCAGAATTTTACAGACCTATTTTGCTGCTGAATGCTGATTATAAGATCTTTATAGTTGTTCTGGTGGGACGTTTAAAGATTCTTCTGCCTTCCCTTCTTCATGCTGATCAGACGGAATTTGTCTACAAGAGAACCTCCACAGTAAATCTGAGGAAAGTACTGCAGGTTTTCGAACATTGCTGGAGACGGGGAGAGGGGAAACACAGAGACAACTTATCGGAAGGCATCCTGCTATCCCGGGATATGATATGCTTGATTTTGAATTTCCTATTGGACCAGGGGTGTGTGAAAAATTTGCTCTGGGTCATACCACTACAAGTGGTGCATCCACTGCACCAGAAGCACCTATTTTTTGTAGTGTTTAACCTGGTCCTAGTCATATAGCTAGGTTTGTTATCTGGACGCATCAACGTATCAGGTAAGGAGGTTGCCCTCCTCTACCCAACCATAGGCATGTCCATATTGCCAAAAGGTAATGCAGGATCAGTAGAGATAATCTTCCAGTGTTCACATAGAACCCTCGGTAGATCCACCTTTTCAGGAGTAAAAGTAGTGGAAAACACTAATCTTTCTTTGTTGGTATCTGTAATCTCCTTTTTCTTCAATGCTTGTTCCTGTGTCATTGACACAGCCTCCATAAATGATTCGTTCATCTGCTTATGGGTGTACCCACGGTTAAGGAACTTATTCCTCATCTCATTCATCTGGGAAGTCTTGGCACTATCGTCACTGTTGTTAGATGCCACTCACTTAAATTATGACTTTGGTAAAGCCCTTTTTAAGTATGGAGGGTGACAACTTGTGCTATTTAGGATAGAATTCCTATCAGTCTCCTTCTGGAATAAGGTGGTCTATAATCTCAACCCAGACTTGTATATACGTAAATCAAGAAAATCCACAATCTGCACATTAGATGTCATCTTGAATTTTACATTTTTATTTGCCCTGTTAAGCTTTTCAATCCATTGTTTAAGGTTATTCTTTTCACAACTCCAGATCATGAATAATTCATCAATATATCTGCAAAATAGCTTTACTCAATGATCTTGGAATAGGTTGGTACCTCGGGTCTCGAATTGTGCCATATATAGGTTGGCATAGGATGGGGCCACATTGGACCCCATCACTGTGCCTGACACCTGTAAATAGAAGTTGTTTTCAAATTTGAAGTAGTTATACTTCAAGCAGTATTCAAGAAGCTGTAGGATAACATCAGATGGTGGTCCCACATATGGATACATCGACAGACTTGCATGGATAGAAGCCATCCATTCTGTTTGGGAAATGATGGTATACAGGCTGGTAAAATCAAGGCTGACCAGCAATTCGTCGCCCTTTAAATCATCTATGGATTGTAACAGCTTGATCAGTTCTATTGAATCCAATAGGAAAGAGTCCATTTGTCTGAACAGAGGTTGTAATAAGTAATCAAGAAAGGTGGCTAGTGTCTGCAATATATTGAGCACCGTGCAGATACGATGGGCCGACCAGGCGGTCTGTGTGGGTCCTTATGCACCTTTGGCAAGGTATAAATAATAGGAGTGGTGGGATAATCAACTATCAGATAGTCACATGTTGGTTTGGTCAGGATGTCTTTTTCCAGTAATAAGCCAAGATAATCATCAATGATGGCTTTGAATTCCCTTGTTGGATTCTTCAGTAATCTACAATAAACATTAGGATCATTCAATTGTGATAGAATCTCGTCCCTGTAGTTTTCGTAGTCCTGGAGAACCAATGCTCCCGCCTTGTCAGCTTCCCTTATGACTAACTTGGGGTTACTCTTGAGTTTTTTCAACATCGTCCACTCCTCCCTATTGAGGTTATTTCTTACTGTGGCTTGTCCAGTTGACAATATCTCTCCAAAGTCATCCTTTACCATTCATCCGAATATTATTATTATAAAATACAGCCCATAAACATGATAATAAAATAATCAAAACTGGTAATATATCCAAAAAATAAATATTATTATTAACAAATATAACTAAGGAAAAAGGTGCATAACACTATTCTTTCTTGAACACGATTAGTAAATCGCCTATATGCGATTTGTCAAAAATCACTGAAATTATAAAAATGATTAAAATCTATTAAAAACATAACTGAATAAATATAATTATTGTAACCTAATAATTACAAATTTTTAGGTACTAAAATTCTAAATTTTATAGAGTTTGTAGCATTGGCATATTTACTTATGAACGAACTTCAAAAATGTTATAAGTTGATATTATGTGAATATGTGTAATTTGTGTGCTTGCACTATTATGGTTTTAATAAATTTCCGTTTTTAAAGTATACGAGTGTATGTAAGTGCAAGCATAATTTTATGCATGTTGTTGTGAACCTGGTGGCGGTATCTTGTTTCCTTGATACATTGTGTATATATTTTTAAATTATGTACATGTGTTAAACTGATATATGGGGTCATGTAATCAGTATGTAACGTGGTGTTACACAAGAGGATTTTATAAACCCTAGCATTTAAGCTTTTAAATAATAAAGGTGAGTTTCAATAGATAATTATTAAAAAAAAATATGAAATAGACTTTATTGGTTTGCAGTTTTCGCCACACTGATGTTCAATAGCAGACAAAGGCAAAACGCTATTTGGCAGATAGAGCAGACGTTTGCACATCTTAGCCATTATCTGTGCGTAAAATACGACAAAATACAACACTAAGCCAGATTTCAAGCAGTGTTATTAGAAAAGGGATAGCAACGTCAACTCTCAGCAAAGTAGGTTTTTTCATTGGACTGACTGAACAGCTAAGTGTGTTGAAAGCTGCAAATAAATAAAGTATCTTCCAACATTATTTAGTTCATACAGGATGAATTAATTAACCATTTATTGTTTTCAAAGGTAATTCATTGCGTTTATAAAATGCTATTTTTTTAACAACACTCAGAGGCGTAACTAGAATTCACAGGGCCCAGGTGCAAGAATCTAAGAAGGGCCCCCCTCCACCCCCCAAAAAATGTTGTTGTTTTTTTACACTGTTTAATCCACCATTACTGTATATAGTGAGTCAGTGACACAGTCTGTAATCTGTCAGTGAGATGGCTGGCCTGACCCTACCTGCCCCAGTACTTTATAAAGTGACCACAGTAGTCTGTGACATGGTCCAGCCCCCCCCCCGTACTGTATATAGTGGTACTGTATAGTGACACTGTTTACCCCCGCTCCCCTTTCTGTAGTAACAAGGTCTGTAATTTGCTGGTTCCACAAACATACACATACACACACAGTCACATACACACACACACACACACACATAAACACCAATGGGTAAAACAGAAAGACTAACCCCTGTAGTCAGAGACAATAGTGAAGCATTATGTCACACTCACATGATATCAGTGCAGGCAGTGGCAGGTCACAGTTTTTTATTTAAAAAAAAATAAAAAAATATATCACATACACTGTATAGAATAAACACAAATAGAACTAAACCACTCTCAATGTTTTAAAGCAACTTAAAATAGAAGATCTCTACAATCTCCTCAAAAAATACTTAGTTAAAACAAAAAAAGCGCTAAAAGCAAAAAAACACATAGACCAATAGGGATAAACAGAATGTAAAAAATGTATTCTATACAATATAATAAAAATAATAAAATTACATATTCAGCCACCGGTGGTAAAAAAATAAGTAAATAAGGTTTAACCTCTGATACTTATATTGCTATATGCACATGAGGTATAAAATGTAAAAAAATATTTAAAATGTGTTGATATAAAAAATGTAAAAATATAAAAATATTGCCAATCTCCTCAAAAAAAATCTCATTTTTTTTTTTTTATAAAAAACTCCCAGGATAATAATTCCAGTAATTCTGAAGGAAGGATACACTGTTCCTTAATTGGTAACACTTGGGGTCAAAGATATCGCTTTCAGCATGTATAAACAGTCATAAATGTAACAGTTCGTAGAGATTTGTAAAAAACGGCCACAATGTGGTTTTATATATTCAATGAAGTTTGCCTTCGTGCCAGGTAATATTCAGAAAAGGCTAAATTTCTTCCTTATCCCACAAACATATCACTCTTACCGGCTATTTTTCACCTCCCAGTACCTTATGAAGACCGCTAGTACTAGAGTAAAGTGTACCTCATCTAATTAGAAGACTAGCAAAACCAAAATGGCCCTATATATCCTGATGTATCACATACACTGTCACTACAGAGTTGTCATGTACTGTCACAATCTTGTACTAGATAGCAAAACAGACCCTGTATAAATTGATGTAGCAACATGTTATTTTTCGATAAAACATTGCATGTCCAAATGCACATTGAGCCTTTTCAGCACCAATGTGTCCAACATGAAGATCCATTTACTCTCTCTCTCAGGAGTAGCAATCTGCCCCTGTCACCTCCCCTCAGTGGAGGGGGGACATGATCATCAATAATAATGAATCTTTACTGTATGATGTCCCTTTACAAAATGCCTGGCGACAGGTTGGTCTGAATTGCCACTATTGATGGCTGTCCTGATAGCTGACCTATGGTTGGCCATCCTAGTATGTGTGTCATCCTGGGTCTTCCCTACATAAAATTTGCCACAATGGCAATGGAGCATGTACACCACGTACTTGGTTGTACAAGTGACCCTATTGTTACGCTTACCTCAACTTACACAAGATCAGCTAGATCAATTAAACGCTTTTTTATCGCTTATTGCAACCTAATGTTTCAAAAGTCCTTGTGACTTTATACAATAACTATTTTCAAGCAGGGATACATCCATCTAACACCTTCACAGCAGCACATATAACGCTTATCCCAAAGGCAGGCAAGGACCACTCCTTGCCAGAATTTTACAGACCTATTTTGCTGCTGAATGCTGATTATAAGATCTTTATAGTTGTTCTGGTGGGACGTTTAAAGATTCTTCTGCCTTCCCTTCTTCATGCTGATCAGACGGAATTTGTCTACAAGAGAACCTCCACAGTAAATCTGAGGAAAGTACTGCAGGTTTTCGAACATTGCTGGAGACGGGGAGAGGGGAAACACAGAGACAACTTATCGGAAGGCATCCTGCTATCCCGGGATATGATATGCTTGATTTTGAATTTCCTATTGGACCAGGGGTGTGTGAAAAATTTGCTCTGGGTCATACCACTACAAGTGGTGCATCCACTGCACCAGAAGCACCTATTTTTTGTAGTGTTTAACCTGGTCCTAGTCATATAGCTAGGTTTGTTATCTGGACGCATCAACGTATCAGGTAAGGAGGTTGCCCTCCTCTACCCAACCATAGGCATGTCCATATTGCCAAAAGGTAATGCAGGATCAGTAGAGATAATCTTCCAGTGTTCACATAGAACCCTCGGTAGATCCACCTTTTCAGGAGTAAAAGTAGTGGAAAACACTAATCTTTCTTTGTTGGTATCTGTAATCTCCTTTTTCTTCAATGCTTGTTCCTGTGTCATTGACACAGCCTCCATAAATGATTCGTTCATCTGCTTATGGGTGTACCCACGGTTAAGGAACTTATTCCTCATCTCATTCATCTGGGAAGTCTTGGCACTATCGTCACTGTTGTTAGATGCCACTCACTTAAATTATGACTTTGGTAAAGCCCTTTTTAAGTATGGAGGGTGACAACTTGTGCTATTTAGGATAGAATTCCTATCAGTCTCCTTCTGGAATAAGGTGGTCTATAATCTCAACCCAGACTTGTATATACGTAAATCAAGAAAATCCACAATCTGCACATTAGATGTCATCTTGAATTTTACATTTTTATTTGCCCTGTTAAGCTTTTCAATCCATTGTTTAAGGTTATTCTTTTCACAACTCCAGATCATGAATAATTCATCAATATATCTGCAAAATAGCTTTACTCAATGATCTTGGAATAGGTTGGTACCTCGGGTCTCGAATTGTGCCATATATAGGTTGGCATAGGATGGGGCCACATTGGACCCCATCACTGTGCCTGACACCTGTAAATAGAAGTTGTTTTCAAATTTGAAGTAGTTATACTTCAAGCAGTATTCAAGAAGCTGTAGGATAACATCAGATGGTGGTCCCACATATGGATACATCGACAGACTTGCATGGATAGAAGCCATCCATTCTGTTTGGGAAATGATGGTATACAGGCTGGTAAAATCAAGGCTGACCAGCAATTCGTCGCCCTTTAAATCATCTATGGATTGTAACAGCTTGATCAGTTCTATTGAATCCAATAGGAAAGAGTCCATTTGTCTGAACAGAGGTTGTAATAAGTAATCAAGAAAGGTGGCTAGTGTCTGCAATATATTGAGCACCGTGCAGATACGATGGGCCGACCAGGCGGTCTGTGTGGGTCCTTATGCACCTTTGGCAAGGTATAAATAATAGGAGTGGTGGGATAATCAACTATCAGATAGTCACATGTTGGTTTGGTCAGGATGTCTTTTTCCAGTAATAAGCCAAGATAATCATCAATGATGGCTTTGAATTCCCTTGTTGGATTCTTCAGTAATCTACAATAAACATTAGGATCATTCAATTGTGATAGAATCTCGTCCCTGTAGTTTTCGTAGTCCTGGAGAACCAATGCTCCCGCCTTGTCAGCTTCCCTTATGACTAACTTGGGGTTACTCTTGAGTTTTTTCAACATCGTCCACTCCTCCCTATTGAGGTTATTTCTTACTGTGGCTTGTCCAGTTGACAATATCTCTCCAAAGTCATCCTTTACCATTCATCCGAATATTATTATTATAAAATACAGCCCATAAACATGATAATAAAATAATCAAAACTGGTAATATATCCAAAAAATAAATATTATTATTAACAAATATAACTAAGGAAAAAGGTGCATAACACTATTCTTTCTTGAACACGATTAGTAAATCGCCTATATGCGATTTGTCAAAAATCACTGAAATTATAAAAATGATTAAAATCTATTAAAAACATAACTGAATAAATATAATTATTGTAAGCTAATAATTACAAATTTTTAGGTACTAAAATTCTAAATTTTATAGAGTTTGTAGCATTGGCATATTTACTTATGAACGAACTTCAAAAATGTTATAAGTTGATATTATGTGAATATGTGTAATTTGTGTGCTTGCACTATTATGGTTTTAATAAATTTCCGTTTTTAAAGTATACGAGTGTATGTAAGTGCAAGCATAATTTTATGCATGTTGTTGTGAACCTGGTGGCGGTATCTTGTTTCCTTGATACATTGTGTATATATTTTTAAATTATGTACATGTGTTAAACTGATATATGGGGTCATGTAATCAGTATGTAACGTGGTGTTACACAAGAGGATTTTATAAACCCTAGCATTTAAGCTTTTAAATAATAAAGGTGAGTTTCAATAGATAATTATTAAAAAAAAATATGAAATAGACTTTATTGGTTTGCAGTTTTCGCCACACTGATGTTCAATAGCAGACAAAGGCAAAACGCTATTTGGCAGATAGAGCAGACGTTTGCACATCTTAGCCATTATCTGTGCGTAAAATACGACAAAATACAACACTAAGCCAGATTTCAAGCAGTGTTATTAGAAAAGGGATAGCAACGTCAACTCTCAGCAAAGTAGGTTTTTTCATTGGACTGACTGAACAGCTAAGTGTGTTGAAAGCTGCAAATAAATAAAGTATCTTCCAACATTATTTAGTTCATACAGGATGAATTAATTAACCATTTATTGTTTTCAAAGGTAATTCATTGCGTTTATAAAATGCTATTTTTTTAACAACACTCAGAGGCGTAACTAGAATTCACAGGGCCCAGGTGCAAGAATCTAAGAAGGGCCCCCCTCCACCCCCCAAAAAATGTTGTTGTTTTTTTACACTGTTTAATCCACCATTACTGTATATAGTGAGTCAGTGACACAGTCTGTAATCTGTCAGTGAGATGGCTGGCCTGACCCTACCTGCCCCAGTACTTTATAAAGTGACCACAGTAGTCTGTGACATGGTCCAGCCCCCCCCCCCGTACTGTATATAGTGGTACTGTATAGTGACACTGTTTACCCCCGCTCCCCTTTCTGTAGTAACAAGGTCTGTAATTTGCTGGTTCCACAAACATACACATACACACACAGTCACATACACACACACACACACACACATAAACACCAATGGGTAAAACAGAAAGACTAACCCCTGTAGTCAGAGACAATAGTGAAGCATTATGTCACACTCACATGATATCAGTGCAGGCAGTGGCAGGTCACAGTTTTTTATTTAAAAAAAAATAAAAAAATTTGAACCTGGGCCCCCACCCTTGGGGGCCCAGTCACAATTGCGACCTCTGCACCCCCTGTAGTTTCGCCCCTGTATGTACTGTACGTACCTTTCTCTCATGTCACTGTTGCTGCAATTGTCTTTGAAAAAAACATCCATAGTCATAGAATTCTGCTAACATTTCACGATCCACTAGAATCACAGAAACATATTCTAGAGTTGAAACACACTGTACGTCATCTGGCAAGTAATTATATATCTTTGGGACTTCTCTACAGCAGAGAGATTCGACCTCTGTTGGCAGAGTTTAACAATGTCCATATCTGCACCATTAAGTGTTACCAATCCTTTCATTTTTTGCTGCTGTTGGGGTTGATGTGCTAGCTCTAGAGTTGCTCTGCTGAGATTCAGACATCATTGTGTATGATGTGTATTTCTGGTGTTAAATATAGGGGTTTGAGAATGCCTCCTTTAATCCATTTCCCTTCTCTGAAGTAATATATATATATATTTATAATTAGACTTGTGCAGCTTCGAAAAATTCGGTTCAGTTCGGATCGATTCGGACCGATTCGAATTTCGTTTCGGATCGATTCGAATTCGGAAGAAATCAAATGAATTCGTTTTGGATTCATTCGGATTCTTTCGTAATCGTGGAAAATTCGGTTTGATTCGGTTTGAATCGATTCGGAATTTCGGTCAGTGTTAAGTGGGATGTGCTGTGTATTACACTAGTATACTGTAAAATACTAGTGTAATACACGGCCATCCGAATCTACTGAATAAATTTGAATCGATTCGGATTTATTCGGTAGATTCGGCACTACCGCAATTCGGAAATTCGACTTGATCCGAATCTCCGAATTCGACAAATTCGTCCGAATTTCGATTCGGACCGAATCGAATTGCACATGTCTAATTTTTATGTAATATATCATTTTAAACCAAATATATATGATAGTAGCTATACTCACCAGCCTTTCAATTTCTTCTGGATCCATGTCTAAAACAGTCATTTTTGTGGAAAAATTATCCATAGACCATTTATTTTAATCAATTTCAACTGTAAAAAAAGAATAACATTTTTTACATTTATTAAATTATGAAAAAAAATTTTCCCCATAAATTAATTCATTTTTTAAGTTACAGGGAGAATATAAATACAGAATTATGATTCTGTATAACTTTATATAATCAAAATAGTTATATCATAGGTACACTGAAAACAATTTTTTTTATTTCATGATTTAGTAAGAGCATGCAATTTTAATCAACTTTCTAATGTAATCATATTAATTTTTTTTTACTAATTCTCTGGCTATCGTTATTTGAAAAGCATTTCTGTCAATTAAAAATCAGGACTATTTTGGATACAAAACATGGTTTTCTGTTGCTGATTGTTGGGTAAATGCACTCTCTGATAGACGTGTGCTGCCAAGGATAATTAATCCAGAATTTGCCAGTCTCCTTAGCTTAGATGCATTATTTCTCAAATAAAGATAGCAATATAAGAAAGTTAAATTTATAATAGGAATAAAATAGAAAGTTGATTAAAATTGCATGCTCTATCGGAATTACGAAAGAAAAAAATGTTGTTTATTATTTAATTGTGCACGGTCCATCACAGCATATGTGTGTATGCTACTGAAAAACAGTACTATCTTTTACTAGAAGAACTTTTGCTAATGCACATTTCTATTTTTAAAAAAATCTATCCCTTTAAAACATGTGTTTAAGTCAGCTAGATCGGCAATGAACTAATGGCGTGGAGATGAACATGGCTGCTGTGCCAGTCATCGTCTGTGTTCAGCAAATGTTTGACAGTATATTTGTGCTTTTGAGCTGACTTTAATTATGTGTTTAACCCTGTTGGGGTTGGTTAAACTCACTATACTGAGTGTTATTGTGAACCGAGCGCTAGCGACTAAGCCTTAAGCTCGCTACCAAGAAGTCCCCTAGCAGACTCCGAAAATCAGATTAGGAATGGGTGTGGGAGAGAGCGCTAAGAAGCTGAAAAGGCTAAATCTAGATAAATGGTACAATTTAATAGAACATGATTCAGACAAATGAAGTAAAATAGTACAATAAAATGCAATAAAAAACAGCTAAAATATCTTTAAAAATTAAGAACTACATGGATCCATGCTTCATAAACAGTGGAAATGACATAGGGCACCAGGTGGCACTTAAAAAACAATAAAGGTGCTGATAAACACTGATAAAGGATGATAAAGGTGTTGTGACCTACGAATATTCTATATAGAACAAGTACACTGTTACTTAAACATATGAAACAACTCTAATATTGCAACAAAGGCTTGAATAGAAACATTGTTAATAATACAAATGGTAAGAAAAATCAAAATAACTCCAAATTAGTGCTACAACAGAACAAAACTTAGTGTTCCAACTTGGTATTGTGGCCAACGTGAAAGTCAAATAACACAATTCTGTAATCCAATCCAAAATAAGGGTGAATCAATGGCACAAAAAGAAAAGGACTGAGTGAGTGCAAAGCACAATATATATATATATATATATATATATATATATATATATAGGCACCGTGAAAAAAGTGTAATCACACTATAGCGTGGAAAAAATGATAACCAGTGATGATGCTGGTGGATGTGATCAAAAAACAAACAGAAAATGCTGACAAAGATAGAATTAAAAATACAAACAAAAATAAAAATAAAAATAATCCACAAAAATGATGACTGATAAATTATTCTGAACCTGGAAAAAAAAGAAAAAATACAATGGTGCAATAAAGTTTGTACACTTGGCTAATATTAAAAAAGAGCTCGCCAGTATGTCAACGCGTTAAGGCCGTAACGCGTTGACATACTGGTGAGCTCTTTTTTAATACTCATATGTATAGGCAAATAATAACACAATAAGAAAAAGCTTTAATGGATTATAGTATATTGAAGGGGTGTAACTTCAGGGATCTCCAATGATACCAGGCCTGTCCTTTTAGGGGGCTGGCCACAGCTGCTCAAGCAATATCAGATTTCAGAGCTGTTTGCTTATGGGGCTACAGTTTTTCTAATCACCACTAAAGGTCTTAAAATTGAGTTCACAGAAAAACAACTGTGGAAAAAAAAGTTCTGCACCAAAAGCAAGCAGTTTGCTGTGTTATTTCTTAGTGCTGTAGTGTCTGTTTGAGGTGTTTGTGCATGTTTTTGTGTGTTTATTCATGTGTTTTTGTATGTGTGTGCATATATATATGTCCATTTGTGTGTATATATGTGTATCTATTTGTATTGGAGTGTGTATGTCCCCCCCCTTTGTGTGTGTGTGTGTGTGTGTGTGTATATATATATATATATATATATATATATATATATATATATATATATATATATATATAATGTATATATATATATATATATGTAATTTTGTGTATATGTGTGTATGTGGATATATGTTTATATGTATGTGTGTGATTATAAAACAAATAATATATATATATATGTGTGCCTAAACTATACTTTGGACTGTGTGCTGTTTAAATTAGGGTGGCCTGGCACAGACTTTGCCGTGGGGCCCAGTGAGATCTTTTTTAGCCTCTGGTATGTTTGTATTGTAACTTTGTGTCCCTGTAAAAATAACTTTTGTAGCATTTAAAACAGTGCATTATACAATGTTCTTTTGCTGAAAAATATATATTGTATTTATTTACAATATATATTGTATATATTTTATGTATATGTATTTAACCATAGAATGATACCACTACTAGTACTTTTAATCTTCAAATGAAGGTTAGAATGTAATGCACTAAATGAAAAAAAATGGAATTTCCTAGACCAAAATAGATATCACAGAAATAACTAAGATAGTGTTGTTTTGGGACACATTCAGCTAAGTTATGGGGTTCAATTTATTAAGGTGCGGATGGACATGATACGCTGTCGGCATTTATCATTGCACCAGCAGTTCTGGTGAACTTCTGGTGCAATGCCGCCCCCAGCAGATTTGCGGCCAATCGGCCGCTAGCAGGGGGTGTCAATGAACCCAATTATATCCGATCAGGCTGATTGCTGTCTGCCACCTCAGAGGTGGCGGACGAGTTAAGGAGCAGCGGTCTTAGGACCGCTGCTTCTTAACTTCCGCTTTAGGCTGACCTGAAGCAGAATGGGTCGGAAGCAGAATCCGCTGCTTCATATTTCGATCCCATAAAGTTACATTGTACTCAAATTTGTTTTGTTATTTATAAAAGAAAAGCCTTTAAAAAATATTGAATTTATTAGAAAAATGTGAAGTAATCGGTGTTCAAATTTAAGATGAAAATAATATAGCAATAGCATTTGTATATTTCCTAGTAATTCTACTTGACTAAGAGGTATATCCTGCTAATGCCCATACCCACTAAAGCTCATTGGCTCATAGATACAAATGCTCATTCTACCTATCAGCCTTAGCAAAAAGTAACAGACATTGGTCATTAGAAGGATGAAAGTGTATTACTTTCAGTTCAAATCTTCAGTTTTTACTTTAATTTCTGTTTTAGAACAAAGTCAGGCTGGCCTTTCATAGAATGTTCCAATCAGGATTATGTCTCCAGTCCCCATAACATGAGTGCCCCGGCTGTGACTGCCCCAATAACACTCAACATCTACTGCATGCACAACCAAGCTCACTGCAAACCAATGCTCCTCCAGATGTGTCTCCACCCACAAATCACCTGTGGTCATTGCTCACCAGTCTCCCGTACCTCCCCAGAAAGCCTCTGGAACATTTATAGTTGTACACTAGCAACATAGTGAAAATTCTTGGGGCCATTTTCATCACCACCTCTGATCTTTATTGACCCAACACGTTCCTTAAACGATTTGAAGGTGGGCGAGTTCTGCATGCTTATGGAGTGACGTATGGGGAATCTGTTCATGTCCCCAAGCTTCCGAGAAAAAGCAGTACCAACACTGGACAGAGCCGCAGACGTTTTCTCATTTTCAAACACAGGGCTGTAAAAAGTGCAGAAGGTCTCTCAGACCGGGAACAGTTTGTGTGATTTGTATAGAAAAATATCACTGCTTTTCTATACAAAACATTCATACTGTTCCTGGTCTGAGAGACCTTCTGCACTTTTTACAGCCCTGTGTTTGAAAATGACAAGCCGGGTTCTGGGGATGGAAGAACCGGATACTGGTGGCATGAGGCTGCTTCCTCTTGGCTGTGCTCAGTGTGCTGTGTCAGTCCCATCTAGCTTGTGCCCTTAGTGGATTCCCCTGGGGCAGCCTTCATATCCTTGCAATGCACACTGCATGCGGCAACACTATTTTCCCAGCCAGAGATTTCATTCTCTATTACTGTTATCCGACTCTAAAGTGTGAGAGTAACGCTACAAAATTCTAGTTGTATCGCTACTCCCACACTGTCCGGATCAGTAATAGACAATGAAATCTCTGACTAGGAAAATAATGTGGCCGCATGCAGTGTGTTTTGTAAATGTATCATACTGTTACGCTCACATCTTAAGTTACCTCTGATCAGTCTGATGATCTGATCCCTTCAAGCTGCTTTTCAGAGGAAAACCAGCTAATACTCCTTCCGTCCCCTCCTCCTTTCTTTACAGAAGCCCAGAAGCGCAGATACAGCCACCACCACATGGGAACTTTAAATATTAATCAGGCAATTCTACTGGAATGCCCAATGGCCAGTCCGGGCCTGGTGGGTATCTCTAACAGGCAGGCAGCGCTCCCTCTATCATGCCCCACTCCAGTCCAGTTATTCCATGAATAAAGAATTTAAATTTATTGTAAAAAAAAAAAAAAAGTTAAATTACATCCCCCAGATTATTACATTCTACAGTATTTACACTTAGATGGCCAGTATAGTCCATAGAAAAAAAAAAGTGTTAAAAAATGTATATGCTCTTTTGAGCCTGGATAAGTGTACATATTAATTTGACATCACCAGGGACATTATTGGGCACAAGTGGCTTGAAAAGTCACGAATCAGTTAATTTATATATGCCATTGGTCACTGCATGTGTAAATTCAGCACTTCCATAATCCTATCAATGGTGTTTAGCCAAGACTAAACTGATTTTACTTGCTGAATCTGCTTATAGTCAGAAACTTCTGTAAAAAGAGAGAGGGTGGGGTCTTGCCTTTGCATGGACACGTGTTTATTATACTCCTTCCGTCCCCTCCTCCTTTCTTTACAGAAGCCCAGGCACGCAGATACTGCCACCACCACATGGGAACTTTAAATATTAATCAGGCAGTTCTACTGGAATGCCCAATGGCCAGTCCAGGCCTGGTGGGTATCTCTAACAGGCAGACAGTGGCTTCCTCTATCACACCCCGCTCAAGTCCACTGATCAGCAATTTTTTTTTTTTAAAGCATGGCCAGATATTTACTGCAGTGGACAAGTGCCGCCCCCCAAAATCTGTCGCTCTAGGCACCGGCTGTCAGGGTTTTTCCCTGTTTCGTTTGCCATGTGCTGCTGGCAGCCATTTTACTCACCTCTCTTCCTGACTATGGTGCATTGTGGGGGATGCTGCTCATTTCCTGCACTTCCTTTTATGGCCAGACTGGTGTGCATCATCCATGTGAGACAGGATGCAGTCTCAGAATTGTGATGTCATCACTTATTATTTAAAGGGCCTCTGTTCAGTATGCTTTGCCTTTGTGTTGTCTCAGACCTGTTTGTGAGAGTTCCTGTGTATTACCTGGCTGCCTGATGTCCTAACTTGTTCCTGATCCCTGGCTTGTTCCTGACTCTGCTGTTTTCCTTGTTCCTGATTTCGGATCATCTGACTATTCGCTTTGGCTCCTGACTCAGCTCGTCTGACTTCCAGCTCTGGTTTTGACTCCTAGCTTGTTATTTGACTTGTGGACTTTTTATTATTTTTTGCTAATAATAAAGGTGTGATTATTTCTTTTACAAAGATATGACGAGTCCACGGATTTCATCCTTACTTGTGAGATTTATCCTCCTGCTGACAGGAAGTGGCAAAGAGCACCACAGCAGAGCTGTATATATAGCTCCTCCCTTCCCTCCCAATCCAGTCTTTCTTTTTGCCTTGTTAGTACTAGGAAGAGGTAAAGTGAGGTGTTAGTTTTATTTTCTTCAATCAAGATTTTTTTATTTTAAAATGGTGCCAGTGAGTACTATTTTTCTCAGGGAGACAATTGTCAGTTCTTTACTTTCTAAGAGGAGTGGGGACATTTGGTTTTCTGTACTGATGTTGATGATCTTAAGAAAGGTTGTCTAATATCCATGTTAGTTCCCACAGCGTCTGAAGGTAGTGAAAGAAAATCTTCAGTGTGGAGAACGATGTCTTGCTACAAGCAACTTTGAGGTATGTTCAGTCCTTTTAGTTTCTGGGAGACTTGTTACACAGAACAGGCTGACATTTTTACCTTATGGGTAGGGGTAAGCAGTATACATTATGGGTAAAGTGTTAATGTACCTGGAATCCCTTATTTTTTATTGTTTTTGACAAAGTTGTAAAAGGTTCTTTGTTTTTTTATGGGCTTGTTTTAGACTCTGGGAGTTGCGGATCTATTTTAAGGTTGTTGGATGTATACACTGGCCGTAGGTGTACAGTGTTTAGGTGGTACCTGATGTTTTAGAGGGTTCATGGCTTATATTATCGGACATGTTTTTGTTAATTAAGACCCATGCGGGTCTTGCTGTGTTTGGATGATGCCCACGGTGGGCGGGGCCTTGTTTCGCGTGCTCAGACGCGCAGCATAACCGGATCTTGTGGATGTTAGAGTCCTGACCTGTTGTGGGGCCTTCATTATCTGGAGTTACTAGGAATTTGACAGGCTTCTTAAGTGGCAGCTGTGTTCATTCCAGGGGCAGGTAGGCGCCACAGCAGAGCTGTGGCGTGGTGCAGAGGCTTAATAAAATATTATTTTTATTTATTTGACAAAGACGTTATTTTGTTGCTCTGTCATACTTTGCAAACTATACAATACTGTTAGAGTGTTTGGGACACTTATAAAAGGATTTTTATTGCCATAAATCCATTTTTTGAAGTTTTCAGAAAAATAGTTGCCCTTTTAAAATTTAAAGGCGCAGTACAATTTTTTTGGCTATAATATAATTCAGAGATAAAAGTTGAGCTTGCTAATCTGTTTAACATGTCTGACTCTGAAGAGGAAACTCATTGTTCTATGTGTTTAGATGCCACTGTGAAAGCCCCTCTATCTTTTTGTCCCTCGTGTACTGAGAGGGCCTTACAATGTAAAGCACAGATTTTATGTAAAGAAAATGTGTCTAAGGATGATTTTCAGTCTGAGAAGAATCAAGGTATACCGCTAACTTCTCCCCAAGCGTCACAACCTTTAACGCCCACCCAAGCGATGCCTGGTTCTTCAACCGAGTCTAATTCATTTACTCTGCAGGATATGGCTTCAGTTATGTCAACTACCCTTACAGAGGTATGATCTAAGTTGCCAGTGTTACAGGGTAAACGCAGTAGGACAGAGGTCAATTTGCCTGAGCTTTCTGATGCGTTGTTAGCTATTTCCCCAGCTATGTACCCTCACAGGGATCTGAGTTGGGGGTCAGAAAAACTTCTGTCTGAGGGGAAGCTTTCTGATTCAAGAAGTGCATTACCTCAGACAGACTCGGACGTCATGTCCTTTAAATTTAAGCTTGAGCACCTCCGTCTGTTACTTAGGGAGGTTTTAGCGACTTTGGATGACTGTGACCCTATTGTGGTCCCACCAGAGAAATTGTGTAAGATGGACAAATACTTAGAGGTAGCTGCTTACACTGACGTTTTTCCAGTTCCTAAGAGAATCTCGGAGATTATTAAGAGAGAATGAGACAGACCGGGTATCCCGTTTTCACCCTCTCCTAATTTCAAAAGAATGTATCCTATATCTGACACTATTCGGGACTTGTGGCAAACAGTCCCTAAGGTGGAAGGAG